>NC_028648.1:19921427-20049849 GCF_001406875.1 Solanum pennellii | reverse complement strand
AATAATGGATCGGAGTGTCACGTTCCGACACGTAGCATTAGGGGATCGGAGTGTCACGTTCTGACACGATAAGAATAAAGAGAAGTAATCTTGAATTATGTTAATATACTCAATTTCGAAGAACTTATTTTCCAAATGAGTATGGTGTGGAGGCTTGAGTCCTCATAGATGTATTTGGTGTTGTTGCCGATGGTTCTTGTACTTGTTGATTGTCACCTGTTAAGTATTGTGGTTGATTTTATATTATTATTCAGTATATATTGCTTTCTATTTTGAGTTGGCCGATGATACCTACTCAGTACGTGTTCCCTGTACTGACCCCTACTTTTATTTTTCTTCTTGTTGTTTTGTGGAGTGCAGCAAGTGCACCGTTGACTTCGACTCATCCGCAACTCTAGCCAGTCTCCAGCACATCAGATTTCAGGGTGAGCTATTGTTCCTAGCTCGGACTGGATTCTCTCATTCACTTCTTGATGTCCTTGAAGTTCGGACATGGACCATCTGTTTACTTATTTTAGTTTTTAAATACTCTTAGACTTAGTAATTTGAGGATAGATGTTCTAGATGTGATGACTTCCAGATTTTGGGGATGATAAGTATTATACTTTAGAAGTTTATTTAATTGATTTCGTTAATGAGTTTTTGGATCTTCCGCATTTTATTTACTATTCAAAATTTATATACTGGTAAATGTTGGGGTTTAGATGTTGGTTCGTTCACCTAGTAAGATAAGTGTGGGTGCCACTCGCGGCTTGTTTTGGGTCATAACAACTTTAAACAAACATCTTAACTTTCTTGTAGGGCTCAAGGTACAAGTTGAGCACAGAGTAATGAGTTGAGTAAAATTCTCAAAAGTTATAATATTCCCTAAGAGATATATTTCAAGTTAATTAAGGAGTAAAGAAATGAATTCATTTCTCAAAATTTATAAAGGAACTAACTATTCCCGAAGAGTTACACAACATTTTCTCATTTTGAGCAAGAAAGGAAGTTAGACTTCCAACAGAGACTTTGGCTAGTTTTACTAAAGAGGAAACCATGATTTCGAAGAGAACTTTTAAAAGCTAAGTTTGAGCAAATTACCTCAAACCAGAGAAGAAGTTGTTTTTAAAAAATTTGAGCTAAGTATTTTTGGAGTATTATTGAACATCGATATGGGGCGCGAGTTCATATTAACTCAATCCCACATAAACCATGTAGCCACCATGGACAGATACAGGGTCAAATTTTTTAGCTGATTCCTTATTGCTTTTTCGCATAGACTAATGAGTCCACTTAGTAGTTAAGGCTCTAATGTGATTGCAAGGTATAGGACATTATATCTTGCAATGTGAGGTAAGCCGTTGTACCATCATTTATGCTCATAGTGATGGTTTTCAGTTCGAAAATCTCCCACAAAACTATATGACTTTCATATAAATTAAAGTTGAGTTTTTTATAGCATTTTCCTTAACAAACTGAGTTATTTATACTGTTTTACAATACTTAATATGAATCGTATGTGTTTTGATTGTCTTATATATCTAGATTGAGTGGAGTATTCATGATTTGAGTAGAGCCAAGGTAAGTTAATCTCATTCTTTTCAAGATGTAAATTGTCGTTTAGCATTCCAACTCGCATACTAGTACATTCCATGTACTGATGCCAGTTTGTCTGCATCGTGTTATGATTCAGACGCAGGTAACAAGGATCAGCATCTTCAAATGCCTCGTTGATCTAGTTGAGCACTCGTAGTCACTAGTGATCGTCCTTGCATTTTGGAGGACACCTTTAAACAGATATTGCTTACGACATTAAATGTGTGGTGGTGAACATCGTACCCGAGTTATACTATTTAAAATGGAAAAAAATTCACTAGCCTTCAGCGTGCAAGACTACATAGAATAGATCTTAGTGAAGATTTGATCTCTATTTATACCTAAAAACACTAACAACCAATGGACTCTGCTACATAGATGTGTTAGCTTATTCATCTTAACTTTTACGCTATCTTATTGCAATGCTTCATAACGCAAAACAGAAGAAAGAATTACACGATTACATATGCATACCAATTGATGATTCCTTTCATTTTATACATTAGGTTTGTTTTGAAACAAAATGCACCGATCATATTACGAAAAAAATTTGACCCCTTAAATGGTCTATGCATAGGGACAAGGTCTATTTTTGGAGGCTTTGACAAGAATGTGATAGGTCAATATTGGACAAACTAGGTGTCTACTTCAACAATACAACTATCACAACCTTAGTGGTTTGTTAAAATCTATTCGACCGATAAACCGACCCGAACACAGTATTACTAGTTCATTGCTATTGGGTTATTGGGTGAACGACTCCTTAATGGTTTTTTAAAAAAATTATAGGGTAATCAGTTCTTTATTGGTTTTAAATATTCAGTTATTGGGTAAGTCTATAACCATTAAGAGTTAGACTATAGTAAATTAATAGTTTTAAATATACATATATATACGTAAATATTAATATCAATATGTGATTAAATACGTAATATTCATTTTGCAATCAATGCATACTTTGTTCTGATTTAGAGATCATAACTTTACATTGTAAAAATCAGCAATTTCTAATTTATTAGAGTAGTCATATATTTGTTTATAAGTATATTCATTTTCATGTTTATTATTTTTATTTTTATTTTATGATCTTTTGTAAAATTATATTATTGTCTTGTAATGTCTAATTTATTAGAGTAGTCATATATTTGTTTATAAGTATATTCTTATTGGTTAAACTTAAAATCAAACTGTTAAGGACAAAAACTGATAAAGAATTAACATATTCGAAAGGTCAACTGATAAAGGTCAAAAAATATCCAATGTAGGAGTATACGTATATGTCATGCTTTCTCTCATGAAAAACTATATATTGCACTATCTAGAGGAATATCTATGGTAACAACAAAAAGTGTAAGTCCTGACTGAACAACCAAATTGATGCATCAGGACATATACAAGAAATACTGTCGACAAGAAAGTACTAGGTGAGATTTAATTAATCCAAAAGTAAGAATCAGACGGATAAAATATACAACACACATTTAAATAATGAAAATTATGTTGAATGAATTCTTAGATTTTGTGGAAGAGGAGACGATATGAAAAACACCAGACATCTAAAACTGAAAACATTACTTTTGTGTATTAAAGTTATTAAAATACATGGTACACTTAATTTCAAATAATAAAAGGAAATATACAGTTCATTACAAGGCATAACTTAGAGGACAAACTGTGAATTTGTGCACAATTACATACTAAAAATTCCTAATAACAATTTTAGAATATGACGTTCGTCACAACATACCCAACAAGCAAGAAGGCAAATAGATTAAGCATTCACTTTGTATGAGGTAGTGAATAATTAAAAACCATATTGATATGTTGAACGACTAAAACATACATAAAAGATAAAATATCTCGTGTAAAGGGATCTCAGGACTTAACCTACACGTGAAATGAATCTAGTTCATATACAAATATAAAATAAGGCGACGATGAATTCATCTTTCTCTCTCTCTCTCTCTCTCTCTCTCTTTATCTATCTATCTATCTATCTATCTATCTATCTATCTATCTATCTCTCTCTCTATATATATATATATATACATATATATATATATATATATATATATATATACTACCTTAAAAACATGAAATCCTAAATTGAATGTTGAATTACTATAACACCCCCAATTAAAAGTACTCAATTTATTTTATTTATTAATTTAATCATATGTATTATGTTAAATGTAGATATCATAACATATTAAGGGTTCTGATTTTCTAAACGAGATGTAACTTTTGTAAAGCGTTGCGAATTTTTTTACAGGGTTTGACATTTTCGATGAGTTGTGACTTTACCGAAGGGTTAAGATTTTTTTAAGGATTGTGACTTTTCGGAAGGGTTGTGCCTTTTTATGATGAGTGGTGACTTTTTTGAAAGGTTGTAACTTTCCTGACAAGGAACAATTAACACATATTCATACTTTTATTTGTTTGCTATAAATGGTGGGTTTCTTTGCAATTTTAAACATTGATTTTTGAATACATTCTACTCTTCATTCTAAAAACTCTAAGGGTTCATCAATTGATTAAGTTCAAAATCCCACGCTACTTGAGGTACTAAATAAGAAAGATTTGTTGTATAGATTGTCGCAAATAACCCATATATGATTTCCATAAGTTAACAATGACAAAAACATGTGGGAAAGACAAACATAATAAATAAATATGAAAAATGTAACACGATTAAGGTAAGATATTTTTTTTTTTATGTTTTTAGAATATTACCCTCAAATGAAGCATTTTCTTTTTTATTTTGCTAAAACGGGCATAGATGTTGTTTATGAATCATTAGTTTTAATGTTAAATCCACTATTTCAAAAGTAGATTTTCACTTCCACTTATATTATGATAATATAGACATGATATAATTATTTTTAATATATATATAAGCAAAAATAAATGAAGAAAGTAAATGTTAGTGACAAGAGATTTAATCAAATGAAATAAATTATATAGTGGATTTAGCATGAAAATATATTTTAGTCTTCCTTCTTCATTGACTATGTATTATCCATTTATATTTTTTCCTATTATTTTGTGTTAATGAATTTGAGAAAACATTATGTCACAAGATTAACTTTTTGTTAGCTATATAAAAATAGATAAGAAAATAGTCATTGAAAAAAAAAAATCTTAATTCAAATTAAAGATTCTATAAACAATACTTTAAATTTTATTCATCTAGTTAATTTTTACAATTGAAAAAGATAAATATATTATATCATAATAAAATTTCTATTAGATTCTAGGTACTTTCTTTAAACAACAACTATATGATATGTTTGCGGCAGAAAAAAGGAGAATTCTACAATTCTACAAAAATAAGGTAAAAAATTAAAGAAATGAAATGTTTTTCACGAAAGGTGATGTTGTTCATACATTTAATTAAATTATGATACTAAAATACAAATGTATATCTAAAACAAAGAATTAGTCGAGCTATATATTTGACATACACTCAATCCTCAGTTTAACCATAATTAGTTATAACAATAAAGAACATAACCTTTTTTGTTTAGAATTACCTCTCAATAGACTTACTCAAATATTAATTTGTAAAGATTGATTAATTATAAATATAAAATATTGAAATATTTATGGTAATCTTTATTAATTTCATGAACATACTAAATTTCAAGTATGAATATTTAAGAGAAAATTTATACTCAAATGGTGTCCATTATTTGTGTTCGTAGCCTCATGTGGAGAGACTATTGGTGAAATTTATTGTATTGATGTTATTTTCAAATTTTCTTGGTTAGATTTGTTTACAAAGTTTAGTGAAATAAATAATAATAATACTTAAAGAATGTAACTTTCTCCCCATATTTAATATTTGAATGTATTTTGAAATATTTCAATAATATCTTATCATTTTGATCTCAAAATACAAGTAAATCTATAAGAACCTTTATTAATTATTTAAAAGCATTTCTCAGTGTTCTTTTAAATTATAATTTACTAAAAAGAGTTTATTTAAAAATATTAATTCTATTTTAAATCATCGTATACTCTATGTGGATACACACGTGCAAAACTCGTGCTTAAAACTAGTTATTTAAGAAAAAATGGAACAAAAGTGATAATCGTAATTTCGATAATTTAACATATAGTATAAATAGTGGTTAAAAAACATGGCAACAACAATAACAACAGTAGCGATAAATAGTCATAGTAGTAAATGGTTGATGTGAAAAAGGATAATTTGATACGTTTTTCAATTAGAAGGTTGAAACAACAAATTAGACGAAACTAAGGTCAAAATTGCATATCAACATTTTGTCCCTCTTTGACAAGAGACGATGTAAGAGATTTTAGGCAAAAAGTTGATGTATTAGTCAATTTTGACCTGACCAAAACCTAAGACCTCGGAGGCAAGCAAAGATATGGGCACTAGAAAAATTATGAGGTAGAGAACTTTGAAAACAAGGGTTCGTAGGCTTAAGAAGTGTTTCCACTGCTAAATTGTGATGGTACTTGTCATTATGAACGAGGATAGTATTTCAGGGTGAAGTTAGAGGTAGACCCTAGACCTTTGTTGGTGAGTTTGACTACAACAAATTTCTCTAGCTCACATCTTCGAAATAGTTCCATGTTGTGTTAAAGCTTCTGCGGAACTCGAACATACCATGGATGTGAGATTTGAAAATGCATTCTTGCAAGTCTAAATGGTGTTATAAACTAAAAAATTTATGGAAAAAGGTTTTGAGGACGAGGATTCATGAGCAATGGTGCTTTTCAGTGATGATTAATGAAAATGAGGCCTTCACGAAATGAAATATGGATATGAGGCTTTTAGCCAAATAATTTTAAAATGAGATTTTTCAATCCAAGTGATTTATGAAAATGAGGTCTTTGAAAGCAATGTTTTCACGCCCTGAGCTCCCCCCGAGACGCGGACACGAAACCTAGGACAACAGGTGATCCGAAGCTAATTGTGTTTTCATGATCATGAGCATACTATAGAATATAAACTGTTGTGATAGCTAAATCATAATTGAAACTCAAAAGATGGGGAATAACCATATTCTATAATTGAGATATTTGAAAACAATGAGTTTAATACAAAGGAAATATTAAGTCAATACTGAGTTGAAACTAACTATGTCTCAAAATAGCCTGTAAACTTTACAAGAAATACTGGGACAAGCCCCAGCTAAATCAAGCAAAAACTGGAACTAAAAGACTAATTACTGAAAAGAAACTCATGACTATCGTCCTCGGAGAATAAGAACTCATCACTGAATCTGCTGAACTGAAAATTGGAAATCGATATATGCGTGATTTGGGTGCTGTGAACCTGAACCTACATCATGTGAAGATGTAGCACACGTATGCGGAAGAACTTGAAAGGTACTGAGCATGTAGGATAGCATAAAGCTGAAATAAAACATAACTGAACAAGCACGAAAGCAAGTGTAATAACCTTAACAGAATATACCAAATCTCTGAGCTAACTGAATGCAATGACCAATTTATAACATGCAAAAACTGAATACTGAGTATACTGATAAATGGTCAATGCCAGAAAGTCTGACTGAACTATGGGAGCTACTAATAACCGATAATAAAACCACATGAGCTAAATGTAGAGTCCGATGTATATGCCCCATCGAGAGGACCCAATATACCCTGCCAATGTATAAAGGCATGCTGGCGTGATCACTAAACTGATTGCCCACAGAGCGGACTTACAACCTACTTGTCTAGTAGTTCTGGGACTAATTGGGTACGATGAAACCTAGACTAACTCGGTATTATGCTACTTCCATTGATTTATGTAGTTAACTTATTATGTATGAATTTTCTGTAATTATTGAGTAGCTCAAAACTTAACATGCAAACTGAGAATGCAAAATTTGATCTCGTAATGATGCATTAAAACTGAAGCATGTATAACTAAATAACTTGAATATCTGACCTAGCATGTGTAATTCATGAACTGAAGACATACAAAGCTAGGGTTATGAAATTAATGCGATAAATTGAATACTAACTTTACAATTTGATTTGGAACATATATTTAATAAATTAATGAATTTCTATAAAGGTTCTAACAACCCTAGGTTTCATAATGATAAGAGAATCAAGAATTGACGGAAAACAATCGACCCAATGGGTAAAGGAAACCCACTAGTGAAATCACACATGCCTGGTGATGAAATTCACGGAGAAAAACATAGATTTCAGGGCTCGAAGTGCTAGAACCTTGTTGTGTTCTTCAACTAGGGTTCTTTACCTTTTTCTCCTTTCTTTCTTTTATGTTTCTACGTTTGATTAATAATTTGACTTAGATAAGTTTTACTGATTTTTTTTAGGCTTCAAGTTACTAAAATGTGATGATTTACGGTCAAAATGACATATCATGAGGTTAAAACAAAGTCGAACAAGACCAAAAGACCCCTGGGTTAATTTCTCTCGGACCAAACGACGACCTGGATAGACGGTCCGTCGTTCTATCGACATTCCGTCATTTGGGTCCATAGGTTGGGCCTGTTCGACAGGCCTTTACTAAAACGGGCATAACTTTTTACTTGGAAGTCTGATTTTAGAAAGCTCGGTGGCAATGGAAAGCTAATTTTATTATCTACCTTTTAGTAGGTAATGAGAAACATAATTAATTTTGTGCTAAGAGTTATGATAATTTGAAGTTGACCCAACTGCATTTCCCCCCAACTGTCTACTAACTTCCACCAATGGTCAGACCTATGGTCTGTAGGTCCATCTATGGACTGTGCTTGTAGTTTTGTCAGATAATTGATAAATGGATTCTTGATCGACGGATAATGACTGCGGACCGTAGTATGACCTACGGACCATCGGTCTGTTCGTTTTTCAACACTTAGTCAAATTTTCGTGGGCTTTGATTTTAGGTGTTTCTGACTCCATCGACGAGTGTGCTGGACGGACCGTGGGTATGGCTACGGTCATTTGATGGCCACAATCTGTTGCACCTGTAGATTTTTGGAAAAACTTATTTTTTGTCTACTTTAGATAAGGGGTATTACATTATCTCTCCCTTGGGAACATTCCTCCTTGAATTAAGACTAAACTAGCTGGAATAGAGGGAGAGAGCTACAACCCTACTACTAAACACTAAGAACTGGCTTTTTGACTTAATTGAGTTCCGAGAACATGCAAATATGCTGAAAATGAAAGTATAAACTGAGGGAACATGATTCTAAAACTTAATTCATGCATGTATGACTGGAAAAACTGAAGAGGAACTAAATCCTCAAGTTGGAGTGGAATTGGAAGGAATGAGGTGAGGATACTTGGCATTCATGGCTGCTTCTGCTTCCCAAGTAGCTTCCTCATCTAACTGACTCATCCATAAAACTTTGACTGAAGTGACTTCCTTGTTTCTCAATCTTCCAATCTAAAGGTTAAGAATCTCAACTTGTACATCCACATTTCACTACTACACTCTCTAATGGAACTACAGAGGCAGGATCACCCATACACTTTTTCAAGAGTGAGATGTGGAAGACCGGATGCACTGCTGCTAATTATGCAGGCAAATCTAACTCATATACCACCTTGCCAATCCTTTTCAAGATCTTTTTAGGGATTACATATCTAGGACTGAGTTTCCCTATCTTGAAAAATCTCATCATTCCTTTCATAGATGACACTTTCAGGAAAAATTCAATTATCAACTTTGACCTCTAGTTCCCTTCTCCTTACATCTACGTAAGATTTCAGACGACATTGGGATGTCTTAAGTCTATCACTAATGAGTTCTAATTTCTCCATAGCATAAAGGACTGAATTTGGACCTATGAAAGTTCCTTCACCTATTTCAAACCAACCAATGGGAGATCTACTTCTATGCCCATACAAAACCTCATAAGGTGCCATCTGAATTATGGAATGGTAGCTATTGTTGTAGGCAAACTCAATAAGAGGAAGGCGATCATCCAAACTACTCTTGAAATCGATCACACAAGATCTAAACATATCCTCTAAGGTCTGAATGGTACGCTCCACCTGCCCATCCGTATGTGGATGAAATGATGTACTAAGATTAACTTAAGTACCAATAGCCTTCTTGAACGACTTCCAGAAATAAGAGGTAAAATGAGGATCTCTATCTAAGATGATAGACAAAGGAACCCCATGCAAACTCACAATTTCATTAATGTAAAGCTTGGGATAGTCCTCTGCTGAATCTGTAGTCTTGACCGCTAAAAAGCGAGAAGAGTTAGTCATTCTATTAACTATCACCCAAATTCAGTCATGCTATGTGCGAGAACGAGGTAACCCTGTGATGAAATCCAAATTGATCACATCCCACTTACAAGTAGGAATAGAAATCTCTTGAGTCATACCTCCTGTTTTCAGATGTTCTACCTTGACTTGCTGGCAATTGGGGCACTTACTCACAAAATCTGCTTTATAGACTTCCCGCAGATTGCGGTACATCTTTGTGTCACCTAGGTGAATAGAATATCTGGAGTTATGGGCTTCCACAAGGATATGCTTTCTCAACTCACCCACATTAGAAACACACAATCTACCCTGGTAGTGAAGTACACCATCTCCCCCATGGGAGAAATCCTCCACTCTCTGGTTGTGGACTGAATTCTTAATTTCAAGTAAAATTGGATCACTATCTTGATTTTCCTTAACCTTTACTACTAAAGAAGATTCTTCAACATTCTGAACTGTTACAACACTATCTGATATGCTCATAAGGCGAACTCCTAAACGAACAAGCCTGTGAAAATCCTTCACTAGCTCATTCCTTTCTTCCTAAACGTGAACTACACTACCCATTGATAACTTACTAAGAGCATTTGCTACTACATTCACCTTAAAAAGAGGATAATTCACACTCATATCATAATCCTTAAGGAACTAGATCCATCTCCTCTGGAAAAAGATTCATCTCTTTTTGGGTGAACGCATACTGAAGGCTCTTATGGTCTGTGAACACATCTACATAAAGATAATACAAGTAGTGTCTGCATATATTGAGTGCAAACACCACTGTTGTAAACTCGAGGTCATGAGTTAATAGTTCATCTTATGCAACTTAAGCGGTCTAGAAGCATATACTATAACCTTATCTCGCTGCATCAACACACAACCTAGGCCAATTATAGATTCATCATTATAGATCACATAACCATCTTAACCCTCTGGTAGACTCAAGACAGGAGTTGTAGGTAATCTTATTTCAATTCTCCAAAGCTTTTCTCACAATCATCTGAGCATTGAAACTTGACCATCTTCTTAGTCAACCTAGTCAATGGTGAGGCTACGGAGGAGAATTCTTTCACGATCCTTCTATAATAACCTGCTAAATCTAAGAAACTTCTGATATCTGCAACAAAGGTAGGTCTGGGCCATTGTTTCACTACTTCTATCTTTTTTGAATCCACTCGGATCCCTTTGCGAGATATTATATGACCAAGGAAAGCAATGTATTGCAACTAGAACTCACATTTTTTGAACTTAACGAATAACTGGCAATCCTTGAGAGACTTTAAAACAATTCTCAAATGACTCGCATGTTCTTCCTCATATGTAGAGTAAATAAGGATATCATAAATGAAGACGATACCTAATACGTCCAAGTACTATTTGAACACTCTATTTATCAAATACATAAAAGTTGCAGGAGCATTGGTTTGTCCAAAAGACATAATTACAAATGGTAATGACCATACCGAGTTCTAAAGACTGTTTTTTGGAATATCACTATCCCTTACTCTAAGTTGATGATAACGCGATAGGAGGTCTATCTTTGAGAAGTGACTAGCACCCTGAAGTTGGTCAAACAAGTCATCAATCCTTGGGATGGGACACTTATACTTGATTGCAACCTTGTTCAACTGTGTATAATCAATGCACATTCTGAGAGAACCATCTTTCTTCCTTACGAACAACCCTAGTGCACCCCATGGTGAAATACTAGGTTTGATGAAGTCTTTATCTTGAAGATCTTTTCAATTGCTCTTTCTATTCCTTAAGTTTTGCTCGAGCCATTCTGTAAGGACGAACAAAAATAGGCTGGGTATCTGGAAGGCGATCAATTCAAAAGTCGATTTCCCTTTCGGGAGGGACTCTAGAAAAATCTTCTGGAAATAGTTCTGGAAACTCACAAACTATTGGAACTGACAAAATTGTTTGGGTTTCAAAACTAGAATCCTTAAACCGAACTAGATGATATAGATAACCCTTTGAGATTATCTTTCTAGACTTAAGGTAGGATAATCGACCCATAGGTGCTAAGCAACTACCCTTCAATTCTAATATTGGTTCGTCTAGAAACTCAAAACGAACAATCCTAGTTGTATAATCGACTGAGGCATAAGCGGAATGTAACAAATCCATGCTTAGAATGAAATCTATGTCTACCATTTCTAACTCTACCAGATTTGCTGAGGTGACTTTCTGAGATACTGTGATAGGGAAATTTCTGTATATGGTTCTAGCTATAACTAGGTCACTAACTGAAGTAGAGACTAAGAAAGGTTGTTAGAGAGTTTCTGGACTAATACTAATTGGACTCCTATGTACGGAAAAGAAAGAGTAGCCCCTGGATCTAACAATGCATAAACATCAAGGTCCAAGACTCGTAACGTACAAGTAACTACATTAGGAGAACCTTCGTGCTCTCGGCTAGCCTGAAGAGCATACAACCTATTCTGGCACTCACCTCCACCTGTGCTAGATGATTTACCCTGTTTAGTTGGGCGACTTGCTAGTGCTGCTCAAGTTGTAGACTGAGCTCTACCATTACCGCCTCCTTGACCCTTTTAAGAAGGACAATCACTAAACTTGTGACAAGACTGAACGGACCCAAAGCATCCTTCTTTTCCTGCAAGACACTTGCCGCGGATGGTTCTTATAACACTTAGGACAAGTGGGGTATGTATTTGTGCCTGAAACACTTCCCTGAGACTTAGAGACTGATACTCTACCCTTCTGGTCATACCTATTCTTTGATGATGGAACACCAGCCGATGAAGGGGCTGGAGCTGAAAACTTCGGTTGACTCTACGAGCGATTTCCACCACCCGATTTTTGCTGAGAATAGTCATAGTTCCCAGTCCTAGCCTTCTTATTCTCCTTATCCTGTTTCCTAAGCTTATCATCCTCAACTCACTGAGCATGAGTTATAAGCCTAGAGATGTTCGCACTCAGTTTTCCCCAAATCAGACACTCCATTCAAGAACTTATCATGTGAGCCATGGAGTCATCAACCATGTGAGGAGCATACCTAGAGAGTTGGTTAAACTTGAGTCCATACTCTTGGACTGACATGTTACCGGCCTTAAGTTCATGAATTCTTGGGCTTTTATTCTCTCAACTCTATTGGGAAAAACCTATCGAGAAAAGTCTCACAAAAGAAATCCCAAGTATGAGCTACATCTTTCTACTGGTATGATTCCAACTCAATCCGATCATTCCCATTGTATTGCATTATCTCAAAGATTTTCTTGATCTCATCCAAGAAATTCTGAGGATCCTCATTACCTTGCGATCCTAAAAGTCAGGTGGATTCATCCTAACAATGTCACGGCCCCTTACTACTACTGATCAACCATTTTCATTCACATGAGCATTAACCCGATTGTTCTGGATAGTCATACTCAGAGTGAACATCTGTATAACATTTCTGAACTCAGCATTGGAGACTTCCTGATCTGGGAATAGGGGAGATGCATTTGCATTCCTAGCGTTAGCTCTACGAGGAGGCATGATCTTAATCGTATAACGTCAAGTTAGAATGGAATTGGAACATACCTTACGCACAATAAGAGTAACAAGAAAGTGAAGTTTTCCTAAAACACTTTGTAGCCTCCCTCTCATTAGATGTGGTTCACTTTACACCCATTCAAAAGACTCTACTTAGTGTGGCTTTTCAAACATCCAAGGATTCTTGAACCTAGTGCTCTGATACCAAGTTTTGTCACACCACGAGCTACCCCCGAGATGGAGACCGAGAACCTAGGACCACAAGTGATCCCAAGCTAACCATGTTGGCATGATCATGTGCATACTAAAGAATATAACTGTTGCACAAGATAAATCATAATTTAAACTCAAAAATGGGGAACTCTCATATTCTATAATTTAGATTTTTGAAAATTATGAGTTTAATACAAGGAAATTTTAACTCAATACAAAGCTGAAATTAACTATGTCTGATAAGAGACTCTAATCTGGACTAGAAATATTAGAACAAGCCCCAGAAAAATCTAGCAAAAAATTGAAACTAAAAAGCTAAATAATTAAAAGAGACTCATGTCTATCGTCCTCGGAGAATGAGGACTCACCACTGAATTGAACTGAAGATCGGAAATCAATTTATGCATGATCTGGGTGCTGAGAAACTTAACCTACATCACTATAAGATGTAGCGCACATATGAGTCAGTACTTGAAAGGTACTAAGTATATAGGATAGAATAAAGATGAAATAAAACATAATTGAACAAGCACAAAAGCAAGTATAATAATCATAATAGGATATACTATATCTCTAACGTAACTATATGCAATGACCAATTTATAACATTCTTAAACTAAATAATGAGTATACAAATAAATGGTCAATACAATAGAGTTTGACTTAACTATGGGAGCCTACTAATAACTGATAATAAAATCACATGAGCTAAATGTGGAGTCCAATGTATATGCCCCATCAAGAATACCCAATATACCCTGCCAATGATATAAAGGCATGCTGGCTTGATCACTAAACTTATTGCCCACAGAGGGAACTTACAACCTACTTGGCTAGTAGTTCTTTGGACTAATTGGGTACTCTGAACCCTAGTCCAACTCGGTATTATTCTACTCCCATTGATTTATGTAGTTAACTTGTTATGTCTGAATTATTTGTAATTACTGGATAGCTCAAAACTGAACATATAAACTTAGAATACAAAATTTAAGTTGGTAATGATGAATTAAAACTGAGGCATGTATAAGTGACTAATCGAAATATATGACCTAGCATGAGTAATTCAAGAAGTAAAGAAATACAAAGCTAGGGTTTTGAAATTCATGCGATAAACTAAATAATAGCTTTACAATCTGATTTGAAACATATTTAATAAATTCACGAAATACTATCAATGTTCTAGAAACCCTATGTTTAATAATGATAAGAGAATCAAGAACTGACTGAAAACTAGGGAACCAATGGGTGAAAGGAACCCACTATTGAAATCCCACATACCTGGTGATTAAGTTCACAGAGAAACACTTAATTTTTGTTGCTAGAACTGCTAGAACCTTGTTGCGTTCTTCAACTAGGGGTTCTTGACCTTTTTCTCCTTCCTTGCTTCTAATTTTGTATGTTTTGTTTAATGATTTGACTTAGATAGTTTTAGTTATGTTTCTAGGCTTAAAACGACTAAAATCTGATGATTTAGGGTCAAAACGACGTATCTTAAAGTTTAAAAAATGGGAAAAGACCAAAAGACCCCTGGGTTAATTGTTGTCCGACCAAAGGACGATCTGGACAGACGACTTTTGTTCCATAAACGGTCCATCATTTGGGTCCGTAGGTTGGGCCGAATCGACAAGCCTTTACTAAAACGGGAATAACCTTTTACTCGGAGGTCTGATATTAGCAAGGTCGGAGGATATTAAAAGCTAATTCAATTATCTATATTTTTGTAGGTCATGGGAATCCTAATTCATTTTGTGCTAAGAGTTATGATAATTTGAAACTGACCCAACTGCATTTCCCCCCCTAACTGTCTGCTTACATCCACCTACGGTCAGACCTATGGTCTGTAGGTCCATCTATGGACCATGCTGGTAGTTTTGTAAGATAATGGGTAAATGGAGTGTTGATCGATGGATACTTACAACTGACCGTAGTCTGACCTATGGACTGTTGGTCCGTCCATCGTTCGACACTTAGTCAAATTTTCTTGATCTGAGATTTTGGGGCTTTCATCGATGGGTATGCAGTACAGACCGTGGTAAAGGCTACGTCCGTCGATGGCCACCGTCTGTTGCACCAGTAGATTTTGTGAAAAACTGGATTTTGGTCTTTTTTGTATACGGGGCGTTACAAATGCATTCTTGTAAATGATTTGTGCAGTATATTTGAAAGCATTTGTGAAATTCACTAAAAGCATTTTTGCAATGCATTAGAAAGCGATTGAAATCCATGTAGAATTTTTTAAAAATACTTGGAAGGCATTTGTGAATTTCATTACAAAATATGCATTCATGCGAAATATATGAAGCATCTCCACAGTGCATTTGAAAATATCTTGAAGCATTTGTGCAGTGAGCTTGGAAATATTTGAAAACATGTATGTGGAACATCTTAAAGCATTTGTGCGGTACATTTCAAAATATTTTGAAGCAATTGGGCTGTATGTTTGAAATTATTTTAAAGTATTTACGCCATGCACTTAAACATATTTATGCATATCTAAACCATTTGCAATGCATTTAAAAATATTTTTTTATCAACGCATTTTGAAGCTTTGTAAAGATTTACATCTATGTTTTCTAATCATAGATTTATAAGTTATTGAAACCATTTAACATATAGTCTTTTTCGATGGTATAGACGTTATTGATCTCTCAGCTTCTTCTAATTGTGACAAATTTGCACTCAAATTTTTTTAATAAGTTCTTGGGGAGCAGTACTACAAAAAACACGCGAGTTAGCCATGGGTAAAACTATGGTAAAGGGTACTTCAACCGTGGCTAACACAGCTTGGCCAAAGAAACAGACCATGAGTAGTAGTGTGCCCATAACAGGCAACAAGAGTAAATTAGTCATGTTCTACACTCATGATTGTTTGAAAATTATATGCACCATGGAAGCATACCATATTCAGACAACTCATATAAATAATAGAGAACACATTGTTATTGCTAAAAAAAGCTAAGTACGATCATATATGAGTATATTAACTTTTCTAATATTTAATTCAAGAATTATCTTTTGAAGTTTGAGCAAATATCTTCAATTGAATCCACAAGGTACTTTAAAATATAGACCCTTCAAGCGAATCCATAATAAGCTAGTCCACAAATTGGACCACACTTTTGCGGTCTTCTAAGGTGATCCCATGTACACTTTCAAACTCTCATTACTATGGCGGGCAAGTATCATACTGAAAACATTACTTCTTTAAAGATTTAGAAGAATTCCTACTCATAGAAATTTCATCCTAGTCAAACGAGAAGGAATACCATATCTTTTGTTAGAATGGAAAGACATGTACATCTCCTTTTCCTAAGAAAAGAAAAGGTCATGTCCTTCTCCCTATCCATAGAATATAAAAATTGATATAAATTTCCCTTGCCTTAGAACAATGAAAGATACATACATCTCCATTTCCTTAGAATAGAGAAACACACATACTTATGCCATTTTCCTTTAAAATATATTGTGAGTTCTAGTTAAATATGAGAAAGGTAGGGACCGCAATGTTAATTATTGAGTCTCCGTATTATTGAAATAATTCCAAATAATTAATTTGAATTATTTTATCATTATAAATTACTAATCATTCCACTAAAAATTTATAATTGCACTCCTCATATTATATTTCAAAATTACCCATTAAAAACATATGTAATTCTCCATGTTAAGATAACAAACACTAATCAATAAATTAAATTAATGAATAAGTTAATTTAATAATCAATTACCTTTAGAGCATTGTGTTACTTATTTCATGTGCCAGGTTCATATATCCTTTTCCAAGGTTTGATAGGATAAAATTTTTTAAACATCTCAAAAAGGAATATCATCAATCTGTATATCGAGACATGACTTTTGTCAACTAACTTATTATTTCACCAATATATATTATCGTCATTCAATATACGAGGAATATTGACTATATTAGAATCTCACCTTTGAATAAAACAAAATGATAATTAACATATATAAACCATAAGTTATATAAATATTAAGAATAGAAGTACATTTAGTAGTTTGGAGAGTATGCTTTTGTCAATCGGTCTAAAACAATTATCTGTACTCGATCGCGTAAAATATATACAAAATGCACTGGCACAATATGCTGGAACTATACCATTCTCATATTCAAGATAAGTTACATGTAATAATGTGCTACAATCGTATCTATGAGATTTCAAATCCCATGTAAGATTCAGAAAAAAAAAGTTTTTACTTATAATAATCGATGACTTAATCCTTTGTGTATAATCTTAAACTCTATTCACTAAATAATCTACTATATAATTAAACATAAACCATATACAAATATTTGATCAATTCATATAAATATATATTATTCTATAATAAATTAATATATATCATTATGTGGTTAATAGTACATATCTTAACAATCTCCTAATAAGAATTTTGACCATTATGATTGTTACGATGTACTATATCAAAATGCATGGTTAATAGTATATAGCCTAAAAATCACCCACTAAGATACTTAATCATGAAAACATTTAGAATACTATTTCTAAATACATGATTAAAAGTATATACTTAAAAAATCTACCACTTAGAATGTTAACAATGCATTTACGACATTCACAGATATGCGTTTTATATTTCATATCAAAACAATCTTACCAAGTTGAATTCTGATACAACTTCATCTAATAATGCTGAGTCGTAACTTATTGTTGTTATATAATATATATTCAGGGGTCCTATCATGAAACCTTTTAAAAGTATACTTCTTTACAAGAGTTCTATCATAAAATTCCTCTTAAACATACAAAATGTACAATCTTTGTCATTATTGTCCCACTACGACTAAGTATTACTACAATACTCATACTTTAATATTCTTGAGTCTTAATATTTTCTTCAAAAACTTATGGTAATGAACTATTAATAACTTCTCCATGTAGTTAATTTAAATTTGCCCGACATCATTTTCACTACTTCAGGTAATATTATTGTTATATCTAGTAACGTTTCACCATATGTAAATGCAATGGAACGTAAATTATGACATACCATTTAGATGCTCTTGAGTGTTATAATTTACAGTTGACTCATTGTTTATTTCTTTATTCAGTTACTGTAAAACTAGTTTACTTCTAGGAACATGAATTGCTAAATAGTCATTTTTAAGAAATCTTACCCTTGTCTGAACAATTTCCTCATTTTCTTTAAGACAATAGAATAAACCTTCTTTCATTCTTTTAAGATATCCAATTAATACACACATTTCATTCCCGATTGGAATGAAATTGAGTTCAAATGTGATGTGTAGTTCTTAGAACATATCCCATAAGAAACAAAACAACAATGAATAGAGTTACTATATAATTCATGAGAAAAAAATATATTCATGCATAAAAGAATAATAAGACATAACATATTTATCAAACTCACAAGAGTTACGACTAAAATATATGAAGTGTCCATCTCTTATTGAGCAAGATAACGAAAATATTTTCATATAACATGCACATATATAATGCAATTTTAATTCATATATCATATCTTTAGGAATATGGTTAATAATGATTTTTGAGACAGTGTCAAAAGTTTGGTGATTTTTGGAGGTCAAACATCCATGAACGTCCATGACGTTCGAATGATGTGCCTTGGATTTTGCTTGTGTGTCCTTCTGTGTTTTGACAAGTTTTACGTGTTCGTTATAGTTGAAAATTATTTGATGGGAGTATAAGATCTATATGTACATGTTTAGGGGTTCAACGTAGGGGTACGACTCCACCAATGACCCACAAGGGGCCCTAGTAAAGGACCCCATCTATTTGACAGGATGCTGCCAAGCAGTGGCAAACGACAGCCACAAGGGACGGACTGTTGGTCAAACTAAGGCCCGTCAACCTTGGGCGTTGATTGGACCTTAAAGGTCTTAAAAGACTTCACATGTAGGGGCTCAGAACAAAACTATGGACCCCCATGAAAGGGACTCCAACTTGGCGACGGTCCGTCGTTGAAGGGTCGTAGCTGCTGCCTGTAAAGCTGTCAAAAAACCTTCCAAGACTTTGGGTGTTTGGTAGTAATTTATGAAACATGGATAATATTTTTAGGGTATTTTAGGTATCTTAACAGGATTCAAATACTAAGACCTACTTTTAGACTTCATTTTCAAAAACCCAAAACAGCTCCCTCAAAAAAGACCCTCTCAAACTCCATAGAAGCTAGAACTCAAGGAAGGGATAAAAGGGCTTGTGGTGGACGTTATCTTCATAAAATTTTCATGGGTTTCTTCTCATTGAGTTTTGGTATTCATCCTTGAACCTTCTTTCAGTCATGGATCCACTTCAATGAGATTTCAAAATGGGTTTCAAACTTCAAACTTCTTTATTCAATGACTCTAAGTATGGGTCTTTGCATGAAAATGATTTAATGATTAATATGAGTATTTTTATTATTTAAATATAATTTTAATTTCAAAATCCCAATGAAACCATGATTATTCTTTATAACATTTCAGCTTATGAAATGGGTTTAACGAGCATGATTAGAAAATGTTAGAGTTATGGTTTCGTTATGGTCATATTGTGATTTTGTTACTTCCCTAAGGGATATTTTATTATGAATTACTGGAGAAATTTTAAATTAGTGGTTAAAGAATGGATGAATGGTAAGTTGGTTATATTGTTTAGTTCTTATTCTGAAATTCTCTTCAGTGCTATGGTCCACCTTTTGGGGGTGGTCTTTACTTAGAGTATATGAACATCAATTTACATGTGCATTGTGAATAGGGCCATAAAATCATAGTATCTGAAGTAAAATTATAATGATGATGTTCTTGTTTATGTGTCTTATGAAGATTGTTATGTATGATTTGTAGAGATTTTGTCTAAGTGAAGTGTATATTTATGTTAAGTATGCTAATGTGTGTGATATAATGAATAAAGATGTAAGCATGTTTAGAATTCAATGTAATGAAAATGCTGATTATGTGAAAGGTCTGCTCACGTGTACACAGATACACTGACACCTTTAATGAATGAATGAAGCCAAAGAATGTGAATGAAAGGGGAGTTTTGGGGTGAAAACTCACTTTTGGTTGAGATGAACTTTTATGTAACAACCTAACTATTTCCAAGAGCTTTCTAAGATAGGGTGGAGGTTGGATACTCTTCGTGAGTTGAGATTCAGTGTTCCAATGTAATCTTTAGGGATAAGTACCCTTGATAAGTTGAGATATGGTCTTAATTAGATATCCCTTAACCTATAGTAAAAGGATTTTTAAGATGTAGTGAGCGAGTTATGATTAGCGCCGACAGGATTTACTGGTTGTTAGTAGATATGTTGTACCTAATGTACTTCTTAAGATGAGTACTCCTCGTGAGTAGAGAGTAAGTTACTTAGAAGCAATCTCCTTATCCCTTAAATATGCGTCTACATAGATATAGCTATTGGAGATTCCATGTAAAGGCTAAAAGAATGACCCTACCCTAGGCAAGTGGGGATCCCTCATCCGATAGGGGATAGTATTGGGATTCCATGTCTAGATCTCACGGTATATGTCAGTTAAAGTCATCCCCCACAAAAGAATGTAATGAACAAAGTCTCCTAGAGAGTGTACTACTTAGGGCAGGTCATGGTATGGGAAGCTATTTACAAACTGCACATGTAGCCACTTGAAAGGGGAGTCTTGGTGTGTGTTTATATGTAATGAATCAATGTGTCATAATGAAATAAAAATGAAGGTATGTGTTTTAATGTCCAACGTTAAGAAAGCATGTTAAGATTATCTCTTGTATAATGAAGTTGATGAATGTTAAATGTGGTGTATCTAATCTCATAGAATCGTCAAGGAGCACAATGTGGGAGTAGTAGTATGGGATGCTATTATCTCATTGCACTTTATGTAATTTGAAAGTTCACTTGGAGAGGAGCACTTATGTGAAGTTCTAAATGCAAATATGTTTCTTTGATGTCTAGTTATAAGATGTGGATTTGTTACCCAAACGAAGTAAGTATATAATTAGTAGTGTTGATGATCGTTTAGGTGTGCATTGAAGGAATTGTATGTGCAGTTCCTTCATGTATTACGTCAGTGAATCTTAGGATAACCTTGATTAGGGAAACTTTAAAGGAATGAGTTTGCTGTGAGTTGGCTTTAAATGAGTTCGTTGTATTTTTCTTGAGTTCACTGTAAAGTCGTCCTTTGTGTTAATATTTAAGAAATCTTATTCAATGTGCTAAATGATGACTAATATGTTATTTTACTTCTATTTTCATGAAGGATTTACTTTTTTAGAATGTAAGCTTATTTCTACTAAAATGTCCGTTTTTGCATGTTCTCATATGCCATACTTAGTCCAATGTTTGTATGAATGCCATACTTTTCTATAATCTATAAGTATATGTTGGAGGCATGTTGAAGATTAGAAGGAAAGATTTGGAACCGACTATCTCAATATTAAGTATGTCCTCATAAATTCAAGGGCATAGTATTTATTTCTCTAGTTCTTGTATAAGAGTTATTATGTATTTTATTTCAATCGAAAAGGGTCATATCCTTAAGATATTTTAAGTTGTGTCTTTAAGATGGGTTGTGAAGACCAGACTACTCTTTAGTATCTATATAAAAAATAACCTTATTATTATTTATATTGTAAATTTTTTTTATTCCACACTACTTTTTATGTCATATGTAATGAATGACAGCAAAAGGCTAGTACAAGACCTCCGAAGGTCATGTACACAATTTTTCCGACCCAAGAGTTGCCCTAACTGCCATGGGGTACTTTCGGGTCGTGAAAAGCCTTGTATCAGAGCATAAGTTATAGAAAACGGTTTAGGGTCCAATGTTTCACAATCCACGACTTGTAGAGTGTTGTTCATTGGTATGATCGCGATACACCCATGAGTGAGAGGCTATAAGACAATAGAGTTTCAGTTTCTTCATTACTCTTGAATCATTCCATAGAACTCAACTCCATAAGGAATCTCCGTCCTATGGTCTTCCAGATGTAATTGCTTGGAAATAATAGATGTTTCTATGATTGAGGGAGAGAAATGTGTGTTTTGATGCTTATGATGGTTTTGTTCTAGGAGAGTAGATATGAAGGTGAGTTTGAAAATTGCAATGTGATGCCATTTATGGCTCTGTGTGATTTATGAGATTTGAAGTATTATTATGTGAATTTTTAATGGTGATGTAGTTCTAAGCATGGTAAAAGTTATAATGGTACAATGAAGTCCTTTTTGGATAAAATGAGTTATCTTATTGTTATGTACAATGATAGTTAAAAATTTAAGGTGTAAGTTAGAGGAGTGTTGAAGAGAATATGGTTATTTATTAAGAGTTGAGGGCTGAGCTCTTGTGTGGGTAATATTCATAGTTGTACCTGTGATTAGATTGAAGTTGTTGTGGAGGTTTACCTAAGAATAAAAGATAGTATGTTTACCTAGAAAATTGTGGAATCTATATAGGCAACCTTTGAATTATAAGGGTCCCTTTAGTTGAACTTCTCTTCACTTAGGAGAAATCCTATAGCCATCAACACCTACTGTTTGTGAAAAAAGATGAAGAAAAATAGAATTATTACAAGAAAGCTATAAGTATGGCAACCATGCATTTAAAGAGGACATTTCATTTGAAATCACACAACATGTCTTTTTAGTAAACTTCATTAACATAGGCACATATACGAACAATATAGTTCACATACATCATATAGGCGTGGATATACTCATAACATCATAGAAAGTCATTTATTATACTTTGAGGCATATTTAATACATAGAATACATTACCTCTCTTTTATCTTACTTTTTTTCCTTAAGTAACCCTCAAGTGTACTTAGTACAATGCATAACCTTGAAGTCACCTTACAATAGTCTATTACAGATATGCCTCATGAACATAACCACATGCATTCAAAAGTCGTATGAACATCATAGACATAAGCTTCACAAAACGACCATCACCTAGACAACTCCTAAATCACACTACTGCCATGTGTAGGTAGAATCTAATAATACTACATCCACCAAGTGTACCTAAGAAGTCACCCTAGACTAGGCATAACACACTCAACAAGTCATAACACTTTCATTTATAACTAAAAATAAGTCACATACTTCATAGCATCACATAAGGACTTTTTCCTTAACTACTACCTTAATTGTAACTCATTTAGCTCATATCATAACCACACCACCCTCATAATTCCTTCACAAGCTTACTTGTGCACTGTACATGTACAGTCCCATACCTACATATACTAAATAAACTCATGTAGAAACCATAAGTACAATTCACATACATAAGCATAATTCATGTTTTAACATAACAAAGTCACTTAATCATGCATTCATACATTCATAACATAAGACTTTTTTTCATAGATGTAATAGTCTTATCCTTTCTTGGAGTTCAATAGTGCAATGCATGGTAGGGTCCATAGTCCAACCAATACCAAGTAACCTCCTCAAGGAGTTGTGATTGGAGCACATAATCTTATCTTAGCTCATGTCTTACTTTGGGAGAAATAGCCATAACCGATATAGACCATGTGAGTTACATGGAATCCGGTGTTCTCCCCCCATAGCAAAAAGAGAGGATTAAGACTTGCCTAAGATGTAACCAATCATACATAGCTATCTTGGTGGTATCACAGGCTACAGCCTATTTTTTCACGACATTATGGAGCATGAAGATAGCTTCTAGAAACCTTTACTTGCTAGCATGAAGGTTTCGATCTTATAAGACAACATCTATGTTGAGAACCCGGACTTGCTAAAGGTGAAGGTTGTTTTGTGGGATGCCTGACTTACTAAACGTGAAGCCCCCACTCTCATTTTTCTTGTTCAATTGGTACTAGGCTGTAACTCCCTTTTTAATATATTTAAGACTTTAATACATTAGTTCATAAAGAAGGCTTTAGGAGCTTGCTCCTTCACACGTCATATAGCTGAAAGGATTCTAAAATGAGAATGTCCTTTCATTGTAGACCCTAATTCATGTGAGAATTTCCTTTCACATAGTCATACAATAATACATCATGTGTGTGTACATATAGTGTGAAATCTACCTTCACATAAAACATCTAGACATCCATGTTCATATTTTCATTAATCATATACTTTACATGCATAGGAATAGGTAATGAAGCATAGGATAACTATCCTTTCCTTAGTCATGATGAATCTACCCTACTCATAGTCATGCATGAAGTGTGTGTGTGTACATTGGCAACATGATCACATAATGGCTACACATAAAATTGAGGAAGCCACCCTCAAGAGATCACAACATATGTACCATATTCTTCAATTCTCAAGTCATACAAACACATAAAGTATTAAGGACTATAGACTATACGCACTAACATTACATCATAGCAGAACAAAATATATTCATTATTATAATCGAAGACTCCTGGCATACATTGATCACATATTCGTATAGGGTTCATATAAATAGGGGTCATACTATAAGGATATTCATCATCAATAGACATCTTAGACAAGAACACACCCTAACATGATCATCACAAATTCACAGCATAATTCACACAACTAAGAACTGCAACTATTGTGGAAGAATATTCATATACTTCACATAACATCAATGAATCTTGCATACAATGCCTTCAATGACATGATCATAACACACAAACATGTACAACAATATAAACACCGCCACCATATGTGGACCATACCAACCATTACTATTCAATAGACTTTCTAAGCTAATAAGAAGAATTAGGTCATCTTGCCAAATCACCAAGGTAATGATCATCTTGATCAATTCTCCACAATTCATAATCAATTTGATATATATATATAAGAGTAGAATCACTCAATATATTATAATCTAATAACAATTGAATCATAATTTAATTACGATCACAAGAAACATATCATAATTTGAGACGATGTAGAGATCATGGGTTCTTCATGGAATTGTATTGAAAATCATGCTTAGACCATAGATTTATCACATATTCAACAGTTAAATGCTTTTGAAATCACATTGATAATGAACCCATGGCTAGATTCAAAGATAGCATATTTGATTTATAATCTTGTTCGAAAAAGTTTTGAATGGATCTATAGATGAATGGTTATCTAGGGATGCAAGTCTGATTATCCCTCTCTTTGATTATGTCTCATGTTGGATCAAATTACTATAATGCGCATATAACTTCTACATTAGAAATCGCAAGAAAATACAAGAAAAAAGCTCCAAGAATCCACCTCCACAACTTGTTCTTCAGCTTGGTCTTCAATAAGGAATTTTGGGGTTTGGGAGAATTTTATTTGAGAGGGAAAAAATAGACTTGAAGAATGAATTCTAATTTGGGTTAAAGGTTTATATACTAACTTAAAATACCTAAAAACGCCTAAACAAACCGTCCATTGTCTAATTAGGAAGTGCGGTGAGTTTCCCATTTACCAATTAAATGGACAGCACGCTGGCAGTGCAGTTGTAGGCACAATCGACGACCATGGACGATGAGGAGCGATGGAGTGACGGGCAATCCTGTTGCTCCGTCGATGGTGACTGAGGATTGAATTATTAAGTCTGATATCACACGTCTAAGTGTCGAGCTACGCCTCCAAACGACGGGGCGTCGATGAGAGTATTGGCCGTCGTTTACAAGGCGTAGATGGACATTGTGAAGGCATTGCCTAGGCAGCCTTTGGATCCTCCTCAAGGACCCCTTGGGTAATACTTTTGGAGTCGTGACAGAATATTTCCAATGTAAATACACTCATTTATATATTCGAGACCTCCCAGATCAACTTGAACCAAAACGAACACGTAAAACATGCCAAGGCACACATAGACACACATGCAAGTTTCAAGGCTAACTTTCAAACGTCTCGGACATTCCTGGACGTTTGACCACAAAATGACATAAAATAAAGTATTCACACATCAAATAACTTAATTAACATGTTATTAAAATTTTAGGCACAAGTGAGTCTCTTTCCATCTTAGTTAATTTTGAGGGTGTAACAATACTCCCCAAGTTGGAAAACATTCGTCCTCGAATGACACTTGAAACATTTAAAACACTTTCAAGGACTCAATGACTCTTATATCAGATCACAACACTTCAACATGTTATGACATAATATTCAATGCACCACACATACAAGGAACACCAACTTCATACTAACATGCATTCAAAGAAATATAATCAAACATGGACTACTACTACAATTCTTTCCATTCATACATGCTTCTTCATATTCATTTCCATATGGAGGAACTACCTTCTCCAACATTAGGAATGTTAATTATTTCAAAAGGTTAAAATACTATGGATTTAATTTACACACCTAGGTGTAATCAACACTTCAACTCATGAGAAAATTTTGGCAGTCCTTTGACCCCAGATTCAAGGGTTTTCCTCAAGAGCCGTTGGTTGGTCTTTGGGAGTCGTGCCTAAATGTTTCGACTATGAATTTACTCCAATACTTGTTACACACCCTTTCCCAAATTTTTATAATTTTGACTCCTAAAAGCTAGTCAAATACTAAGTCACACTAGCATCTTATGTACTAGTCTCAGGAGTCTTGGGCGTTTTTCGACATTTTTATTTCTACACTTCTTAAATTATTTGTATTCATTATAATAGACCTTAAAAAAATGTCTAAACCCTTCGACATTCATGTTAGGATCTAGAAAACATCTTAGACTTTCGATGTTTTACAGGTACCATATCTGGAAAAGTTTGTGACTAGTTAAAACAACAATAAAATTTAAAACACAAAAATTTTCCTTCAAAAGTGGTTGCCTTTCTAGTTGGAGGATTCCCAAATCTCTTTGATGAGCTAAGTCAAGCTCACCGAAGGCATTAGCTTACAATCCTAGAAAAATTGGCGATGTAAAAGTTTACTTCTACAGAGAGACGACTACTTTTGGTGATGAAAAAGTTATCTGACCAAAGATACAATAATGGAGGGTTACACGGGGAATCCAATAAGGCCGTTCTAAATTCTACTTGGCAATACGCTGACCACTTTTGGACATGAAAAAATTGTCTTCTGAAGGTTACAGATCACATAACCCTTGGGATAGAAGTAATGGCGTTCTGTAACCATTTGATGATTCGCCTAGAAGTTTAGTGAGCAAGACTCAGCTCGCCCATTGTCGCAATTTTCCTTTATTTTGACCTTTTACTTGAAACCATTTCGACAAGCCCCAAAAACTAAATCAAAACATGCATACAAAGAATTTACACAAAACCAATTCTTCACATAACCTCAGAATACTACAACTTCTCCCGACTTTACCAAAATTGGCGATTTAAAAACAATAATCGTTATGAATGTTGTTACTCAGTTCCTCATTGGACAATTTTTGTTATTTAGTCAATTGTGGATTATTTAGACTTTACCAAACCTTTTAACAATAATCAAACAACATCCAAGGTGAACTTAATCAAATAAAAGCATAATCATTCAGACATTCGAGTATTACGAAATTTCAGGCCAAAAATTTAAAACTACACACAACATATCATTAACGTATTTCAATGAAAGAAGCCCAACACATGTCATCTCTATACTAAACTTGCAAAAGAGTTAAAAATTGTAAAAAATAAATTCCGGATTATAGAGACTACCCTTTGGTGCCGTAAAATTGGTTCTTTTGTATTGCTAGACGAAAATCTAATCAAACCCCAAGCACCTAATTATAAACTACAACACTAATTTAAGGCAATTATTTAGAAAATAATACCGTTGTTGTGATTTTAAGGAGTTTGAAATGACGGAAAGTGAAAGAATCAAATGTTACGACCTTTGATTTTATGTAAACTTTCATTTCGTGTCCATTCGGTGTCGTTAGTCACACTCGCCAAACCTCTAGTCAATATGCGTAGTAGTAATGTATACCACCTTTCCTTAAAATCTTTCAACTTTCTTGGGATAAAATCATTGGTCTTCAACTGTAAAGCCGAACTAGTTGGCGATACCCTGAGCCTCTTCCCATATCGCGAGTTTTACTGGTTCTATATTTCTCTAGTGTACGACCAAACGGTGGATCCAGTCTAGCATGAAAATATGTTTGGAGATTCACTTAATGTACTATGTGTTTGCCAACCTAAAATTTTCCACACTTTTCTCGATTTTTCCTACAACATTAGTACATCGTTATTTATTAATGTAAAATCCTAAAAACATTAGAACTTGGGTTTCCTCATAAGAAGCGCCTTAATTAATGTCGAGGCATGATGTAGGTCCTTCTTGATTCTCTGTTATCGGATTCATACCTAGTATCATTAGGTGACCCCAACATGTCGTTTAAATGGAGTTGAAGAACTACAAACATCAGGAGTCATATGATGTTATAGATTGATCTAGAATGAGATCCAATTATATGATTCAACCCTTTCACAATCTCTATCATTTTTTCCAACACTCGATCCTTATCGGTGATCATTTAGATAATGATTTGTAGTGTATCCTCAACATGAATTTTCTCATATTCTCTAGATTTCTTCTGCTCATGAGGAGGTATATACCTCCCATGGCGTTTGCACTAGTTTTCCATTTTAGATATTTTGGTGGTAAAGACATTTAGTTGAGATATAAACATTGTTAACTTGAAGTCACCATCAATTTCTTGATCTACACTAACAAACTTTCTACCTACTCCTTAAGCCATGCTCACAAGAACTGCATACAAAAATAACGAATAGGGAAAAAAACTAAAAATAAAATTAGTAAACTACACTAAAATGAACGATAAGACTATTACCTATATTTTAACGTAACAACACTCCGAGGAAGCGATGCCATTTTGATGCTTATCGTGACCAACAACACTAACATACAATATGCGTGTTTATCATTGTTAATAGATTATTAACCCAACCAAGGGTTGTGGTCCTGTACCAAGGGAGCGGTTTTTAAATGATGTCACAAAAAAATAATATAAATTAGAGTGGGTGAAACGAAAGTGTCAAATATCAATTCGGGGTTTGTCAAAAGTATGGTAAAACTAGTAAACATGCAAAGAAAATTTCATATACAGAGAAGTTCTTAGGATGTGACCACTCTAAAAGTTGAGATAAATCATTGGGTACATGCTTTTGATAGTAAATTTGCATGATAATAGTGATTAGGCAAAAGGTTTTGGTAGAAATTAGTTCTCTCTCAAGCTACCTACCCATTTCAAATGTGTTCCTCCCGGACACCCAGGAAGCATGAAGGCCAGCCTACGCCTTACCCTACACACTCTCTCGAGTTAAGTGTTAGGATATGGGATGATGACTCACCCTTTTGGGCTGAACCTCATGTCCACCAACTTCATAGGCCATCAGTCTGTTGGTGTGGGTTTCACGACCTCTCTCTCGGGCAAGTTGAAAACATATGGTTGATTTTGTATTTTAAATTACCAACCCATTACGTTAATCCACAACAATGAGGTAAAATCACCATTAAAATATATCTAACCTATCATTACGCAAGACTTAAAAATAATATCGACTTATATTTTCTAAATCACACCCCAATCAAGGTGGTTTTTAGCCATATATCAAGAAGTAAAAAAATACACCTAAAATGATAGTAAAATCAAATGGGTATAAGAAAATAAACCTTATTTTAAGCAAAGAAGAAAAAAGGAGAAGACACACTTCCAACTCGAGGAAGAAGAAAACATTCTTTTTTCAAGACTCCTAATAACCCTCTCCAAACATGAGAGAAAATACTACAAAATATCTAAAGTGTAAAATATATGAAAATTGTGACACTCCAAAAATTCCATGACATAGATAAACCCTCACATGATTAAATAAGCCTTAATTTTTTTTCTAATACTAAATTAATTTATTGAAACTAAATAGGAAGTGTTAGAGCTAAAGCGTGAATAAACAACAAAAGTCCAAAGACCACTGAAATTAGGCTAGTGTTCCTTGGCATTTATCAAGGGGTTTTAGGAGTCGGAATTTAGTCAAATTCGATTTAATAAGAAGGATTTAAACATATATAAGATTGTGTTTAGGTTCAATACTTTAAGGGTAAGACTACGAAAAGACCACCCTAAAGGTCCTTAGAGATGACCCTAATATTTGACTCCTAAGCATTCATTTGGCTGTGGCTAAGAACGGAACCAATCGACGATTCATCTTGGGTCAACTCCCCGTCGATGGTGGTCATTGGTGAAAACTTATAAATTTTTAAAAATTGCTTCCAAAACACCCTCTGTTACAAAAACGATGGACTGCCTGTACAACGTCATCGTCTAATCAACGCACCGTAGATGGGGGTTCATCGTTTAAAAGTCGATTTCACTGGCATATTTATTAAATTTCTAGGTTAGTTGGTGAATTTTTTAGTTTATTAATAAGGGTTAAGGGGTGGTTAATTAACTTATTTATGTACTATATAATCTACCCTAAGTCATAAATTAACTTAACACCCCATTATTCCCAACCCCATTTCTCTCTAACTTCTCTATACTTTCTCTCTCTATTCCAAGATCCTTCATTTAATAACAAGAGTCAAGGTTCGATAGCTCTCCAAGAATCACGTTTTTATCCATCAATAATCAAGGAATCTTAAAGTATGGAAGCAATTCAATCTTTGGATCTCTTTCCCCAAGAGGTTCTTCAAAATTTATTACCAAAGATCTCTAAAACATTGATTTTAATCCAATTTTTTGATATGGCTTTCAAATTGAATTATTATTGAACTTTATTGGTTAATCTTGATCTATCATGATAGGTTAATGGTTTAATTGTTGTAGTTCGTCGTCTTTGACCTAGTTTCCATGAAAGATTCATGACTGAACCCTTTTCCCTAAACCTAGCTATGAATTGGATTGGTAGATGATTTGGGTTATTGGAATTTAATATTTTATTATTTAATTCACTATATTATGATCATGGTTATTACATTATTGGATAATTGTAATGAATTGAGGTTAATATATTAAAGGAGGCTTTGAAAGCTATTTGGTACGACTTTTATGATTATAAGTTCTCTACTTCAATAATGTTGGTTTCTTCTTGATGATAATATTCAATTCAACTATGATTATGTGAATAGAATAAAAATATTATGATATGATGATAATTATTCCATGCTATGAGTATGTTGGATTGTTATATCTTGATAGGGCTATGATCATGCAGATTTGAATGTGATTCTCTTGTATGCATTTTTATGATGTGATTATGATGTGATGATCTCACTAATGATGGTCTGTCATGAAAGGAAGTTCTCATCATGTACATAATGAGCTAATTATATGATCATACAAGGGGTTACTCTCCTATGGAATATATTAATATTTGATAATTAAGAATGACTTAATGGAATTTCAAAAAGGGATTGTAGCTTAGCACAAAGAGAACTAGATATGAGAGGTGTCACATACCAATGTGGATGGGTAGGTTCACGATTGTTCTCATGAGATGGAGACTATACTGAAAATGTGCAAAATGAGGGTTTATAGCATATCTCCCAGTTCCTTAACTATGTTTCCTCCATAGGAATACTTTCTAGTGGATCCTCGTGGAATGCTACGTTCATATTTTGGTTCTACCTTGGCAAGTAGAGCACCTTCTTTCGATGTAGGGTTCATGACACACGATTCCATGTATATCTCACATGGTCTATTGTTTGTTAAGGAGATTTCTCCCAAAAGTTTAATGAATGAATGAAGTAACGAAGATGTACACTGAGTAGGCGACTTAAGGGGTTCTACTTAGTATAGGAAGGTCTTTGGGATTCTATCTATAGATTGCACAAGTTGACCTTGAGGGAAGTTTTAAGAGGTTGTTCTTATGTACTTATGATATCATGAAATGTATATATGTTGCGCTTATATGATGTTGGTTAAATTGATGAACATGATATTTGTCTAACTTACTATATCGAATGATGACTATACCTAATGTTATGTTATGTAGCAAGGAATTACTTATGACTACTTTTCTTGTTTATATGATTATGTGGGATTGTGAGGCTTCACATGAGCATTGCACTTGTTTGCTTGGGATGAGATTGTTGGTAAGGGTCTTGTATGTTGATGATATAAAATAAAGAACAAGAAATTTTGATATGACTTATGATGATGTTATCCTTGGTTTATGAATATGTCTTATGTTGTTATGTTTGCTTGACTTGTATGTGCTCTGATGTGTGAGCATAAAGACTTTGAAAATGACTTAGCATGTTTCTAAAGAAATGGACCCTTTTGTGCATGATTTTAATGGTTTTATGCGCATATGCTTCCAGACATAGTAGAAGTGGTTGTACTAACCCATATTTTTTTATATTTCTACTAATATGTAGTTTCGGGCTGTTGAGGTGATTAGAGGCCATTTGCTAGAAGCCTTGGACATCTTTCCTAAGTTATTGGAGAGTCCTCAAAGTTAGAGGATTGTGCCAGCTATGTAACTTAGTAGGATTGTTATTGTTTAAAGACACTAGTTTCTTTCCTTATTTATTGGGAACTATTAATTTAAGCCTATATGTTGCATATTGTACTTGTAAGGGATATGCTCGGATGTTGTAATTCTCTTTAGATGGTTTATATGTGAGGAAAGATATTAGAAAACTTCTTATGAATGCCTATGCAAAATGAGAATTTTATATAAAATTCATAACCGAGGAGTCTATGTAAACTCCCTATATGATATGTGAGAAATCTAAGTATAATTCACTATGTTAATGTTTTAGAATTTCTGAATTTTCTGTACCTATGATATACCATGATGTATGCTACGGGCTAGTCTAAACCCTCTACGAGGATGAAGACACAATTACGTCTAGGGGGTGCAACTCGGTTGTGACAAACTTTGTATCAGAGCATAAGGTTGAATAAACTTAGGGTGTATATCTCACTAAACTACATCTATGTAGGGTTTTGTTCATACGGCGCACCACACTTATGAATGAGAGGCTATGTGATGCTTACCAAATTCTCATCTTCTTGATAATCTAATGTCGTGCCTCAAGAGTTTTTACTCTATACGTCTTTTTCATCTAACCCTTTTATTGTGGTTATGGGATATGACTACTAGAAGGGTAACTGCAAGAAGAGTTGAAGTAGAGTATTCTATTGCGGGAGCTCCTCTTTAAGACAAACAAGCTCCTCTAAAAGGAAATCAATATCCTCATCAAGAATAAGTTCCTCTAGGTGGACAAGCTCCGGTGAATGGTCCAGCTATAACGAATGGAGAGACAAACTCATGCTCTGTCACAAACTCGATTTTAACCTACATATGACTTTATGATCTTGATCTCATGCATATCGAATTGTGATTCAATTATGTTAATATGATTATACCTATTGTATAGTATGTGTATTTATACTGAACTTTTGAGGAATGAACCATGAGGATCAAGTTCGAAGGTTTTGAATAAAGCTAGTGTATCATGTAGTAACTTGTGATCTTAACGTTAGGATGGTTTTTATATAACTCAATTATGGTGAATTTTCTTTGATACCTCCTCGATGTGTGATGTGATAATAATTACGTATAATTGATCCAAGATTAATAGATAACAATTGAATTGGTAAGGAATGATTCAGGGTCTTCTACCCTATACACTTGATATGGTGATGTATATGATGTGATATATATTCTAGGGTACATGAAACATTATTAGCTATGATGTTCTATTTTTTATCTTCTTCCTTAAATGTATTTTGTTTATAAAATATGGTTGATGATCATGACTAGGGTAATTGGTTGATGATCTATAACTCTCTACTTTCTAATATATACATGATATATTGTATTAGGTTGGAGTATGATCTTGTAATAACTTGTACATGGTTTCTTTCATGATTAAAGTACATTTAGTTACTGTCCTATACATGTATTGTTGATGAAAAGGTGTATTTATCAATGTTGATCGAAAAGTTGATAAATTGGTAAAGTCTACTCTTCTCCTCTATTTTTCTATATTATTGTAGTTGATGAAGTCTTGTATAGCATTGTTTTGTATGGTACACTTATGGTGGCAGTGTTTATTTTATTTTCATTTTATATATATAATATATATGTGTTGACTATGGCCTTGAAGGAAGATTGATGAATATATGAGTGTGTGGCTATGATGATCACACAATGTGTAACTTGTTCCTAGTCTTCTATTCTAGTTGTGAATCTAGTTTATGTAGCTAATGTTATAAGCATGTAAATGGTTATGTTAAAATAATTTATTGTTGCCACCATTAACGAAGTGTTAAGATTTATGACCCCTACCCATTTACCCCTATGTGAATGTGTGAATAGCTAATATTAGGACTCGTAAAGTGTACTATGAAGTTAGCTTGCCTACTATGCTAAATTCTGTTGTGTGTTCTATGCTTGTTCGTGTATTCTGGTATTAAGAGGGTGGCTGCCTCAATGTGTTGATTTATTGTCATTTTGTGATTAGGTTTACCAATGTACACACGCACTCACACATTATTCATGCTTATATTATAGCAAAGGGTCATGCTGTGTAATAAAAGGTTGTTGCCATATTCACTAAATGTCTATTACTATGCATGTAAGATAAATGTTTGTGAAACATGTTATGCAATCCTTAACTAGGATAACTTGTTAGGTGTACTAGTACGGGCAAGGGTATGGGACCATGTCTATGCACTGAACATGAGTACCTTTATAGGATAGTTCCTATGTTTTGTTTCTATGTACATTGAAATGAATGTATGGGCATGTTATAAATATGTCTTATACGCTATAATGTGAAGTATATGGTATGATGAAGTATGATTATACCTAGTGTCAAAATCTGTTTACATGAAAGGATTACTCACATAGATACACTTGTACACTTATGCATGAATGATATGAAGTATAAACATGTGTGGTTTTTATATTTTATGCAAAAAGATTTCTTACATATATGTATACACACACAATAATGATGATCTAGTCAATAGAGGGGCACTTTTAGGTGTTCTCAAAGGTACCACAAACTAGATAGGTGCCTACATATTCTATGTCCATGTGAAAGGGTTCCTCACATGATAGTAACACTCCAGAGATTCCATGACTTAGACTAAAGCTTAATATATTTAATAATGCTTAAAATGATGTTCCCAGAAAATGTAATTGTCCAGTGAAAAAGCTATTAGGTTTTAAGAATATGTATTAAGGTTCATTGGCATCCCATTGTCCAATATTTAGTAATATTGGGCATGTTAGAAAATATTTACTTAAGGATGTTAGCCAATTTCTGTGTATTAACGAATAACCTAGAATGCACCTTGATGTTCAAATGCCCCAGACCATGCTTGTTTAGGAAGTTTACCTGCAATGAAAACCCTAGGCTAAAATTCGTAATCAATCAACAAACACATTAGGTACGAGGCATCCAAATGTCAAGCCTAGATACCATAGCACATAACCATTTAAAATAATCATGTAGATTAAGCAGTGCACAAGAACATAGTGAGTATCCTTGGACAAGGAGTGAACTTTCCATAAGTGCATGGTTAGTAAAGTGCTTAGCAACACATGTGCAAGCACATGTGCTGCCGGCAGAGAGATAAGAAGACAAGCCCAATCTATTCGGTTAGGGTGGTTAGGGGGTAGGCGCATTACGGTACAAGCATCATGGGTCTTAGCTTCCTTACCATTCCTAGTCTATAAATAACTTACCTAACTAGATAACTAACATAGGACAAAATAAAAATAAACTAACAAGTGCACCCGTCAACGTAAGACCTAACCGGGTTACAATAACCGAATAACTAACTAAAGAAACATCTTAGTACCTAACCTATGATGGTCCAAAAGGGTTGGTTATGGTCCTAACGACATAGTTGTACTTTGGTAATTAACATAGATCACTTAATTAATTAAATTAGCAAATTAATTAAATGATTTAAATCTTAGTCAAAACCCGAGACCCTAAGTCAAATGTTCTCCTAGTTGTGGTCAATCTAGGTGGGTTTTTTAGGTAATTTAAGTGTAGGTTCTTTAGGGTAATTCTTGGGAAGTCTATATGTTGATATTATGTCTATTTTAGGCCACTTTTACACGTCCCAAATAAGAATCAAACGAATTTTCATTCGCTCTCAAGAAACACTCTCTTTTTCCAAACTCTATTAAAGAAAAAGAAAAGATTAAGGAAGAAGGCGAAGGTTTTGAACTTTCCAATCAGATTTTGGTGGATTCGTCATCTATAAGGTATAGGTTTTCGCTCATGTGATTCCTTTGCCCAAGATTTTTTTTCAAGATAGGTTTTAACGAACTTCAAATACTAGGGTCTTTACTCTACAAAATGGATTTTCTTCCTAACCCTAGATTTATGTTTTTCAATGAAAAGTAAGCGTTTTCCATACATAATTTCACATGAATTGTTGAGAATTTGATTGATCATTTATGAATGACGTCTGACAGATGATATTTCTCTTATGTGATGGTTTCGTATTGTCTGTTTATGGTATTTAATAATGTGTAAACGTTAGAATTAGGATTAAGACTTGAATGAACTCTTTCATGACCTGTTTACCTTCTCATATGCTATATATTTAGCTTGTACATGATATTATGAGTTGTTCTTGATTATATCATTGAGTATCTCACTAAATATTATTATGAATATCGCATGATGAATAAGTTTCTTCGAAAGAAAAGGCAACTCTTCTAAAATTGTGATTACTCTAAGATGTTTATGCTAGCCTATAAGTTGTGATGCTATGTTATGAAAAGTATGTATGATGTTGTTATGTGAGTATTCTGGCTATGAATATGTAAATTGTAATATCATGATAAGAACATGAATATGCAAGTTTATGATATCCCTTATATGCTCTACAAAAGGTGATTATGTTATGTTAATCTCACAAAAGAAAGGTTATGATGAAAGGACAACTCTCATATAATCTAAAAGAGATCATGATCATGTTATACAAGGATATAATCTCCTATGACCTAAGATAAGTTTATTATGAAAAAATAAATTAAAGGTTATTTCAAGAAAAGGGACTTAAGCGAAGCACTAATTCACTAGATATAGGAGTGTCCCTTCCCAAGGGGAAGGTATGTTCACAATGATTCTCATGAGATTACTGTTGAATTATGGATCTATAATACATCTCCTAGTTCATGAACTATGTTGCCACCATAGGATACTAGCTAGTGTAACCACCTAGAAAGCTATGCCATGTTGGTTCTTCTTTGGCCGGTAGACCACCTCTTTTTGGTGTGGGGAAGACACCGGATTTCATGTTTAGGTCACATGTTCTATGTAAGTCAGGCGTATGTTCCGTCATGTAAAACTAAAGTCAAGTAAGTGAACGTCGACTAGGGTGACTTGAGTAGTTTGCATAGTATAGTTAGTGGTATGGGATGCTACCTAGACATTGCACAAGTTGACTCTAAGGGAAATCCAAGGAGATTGTTCTTAATTAATATGATGATATGAAAGATATATGTTTATGATATGTTATATTACTCCTACATGAATGTTTGATATTTTGAAGAATATGTTATTCGTTTATATTGCTATATGAAGTGATTATTAATTATGTTACAAGTTATATGAAGTAAAGTTTTACTTATGGTATCCTATCTTATCTACTTGGTTGTGTGGGGTTATAGGGTTTCACATGACCATTGCACTTATAGGTTTGGGATGGGATCATTGGTAAGTGTTTTGTATTTTGAGTTATGTGATTGATTGAATATGAAAAGTTAACATGACTATTATACTGTTTCTATAATTATGTTCATATTTGATGTCAACGAAATCCTTAATTTGTATATGTTATATTGTATTTTCATTGAAGATTTTCATATGGCTTAACATGTTTTCTAAAGATATGATAAATGATTTTTTTTCAGCCATGTCCTTATGTGTTATGTGCATATGCCCATACTTAGTACATGTGGCGTACTAACCCCATTACTTTACATTACTACCAGTGTAGGTTTCGGCCATTGAAGCTTAAGGAGGTCAATTTTTTAAGAAGCTTGAAACTGTTTCTCCAATTCTTGGTAAGTCATCATGTTCAGGGATGCTAACTTTCATATTCTATCTTACGTAGGTTTTTAGTAATTTTAAGAAAACACTATTTCCATTATGTTCCCTGGATTCTTTTGTGATAAGACCGATATGGCATATTCACTCTTATTGGCTAATTTCAGATTTGCAATTCTTAGATGGTTTCTATATATCTGAGACAATTTTAGAATATATTATGTTTTTATAAATCTTATGTATGAAGTCTAAGTATAAGTCATCAGTATATTAAAGATTTTAAATTTTTCTGCATATTTAACTGTATGATTGTGATGAAAGCTAAGAATAGGCTTCTCTGCGACCTCTTAGAGGTTAACGACGTGAGTCTCATCCGGGGTGCAGATTCCGGGTGTGACAAGGTTGGTATCAGAGCATGTTCTTAAATATCCTTAGGATCAATGTCACACTAAACAACATTACCTAGCGTCTTGTTCATGGTTGTGAAGCGCACCATAATCCTGGATGAGAGGCTATGTGATGATTATTAAACTTCTCTTTTCTTGATACTCCTATGTTGTACCTTTAGAGCTTTGACAATACGTGCCTCTCAACATATGATTTCTTAATTGGCAGATTTTTTCCAAGGGAACAAAGGGAAGCTAAGGTAAAGGAGTTCATCAACCTTCGTCAATGAGGTTGATGGTTCATGCTCAACAGGCTGCGAATATTCGTCTAAAGAAGAGTAATAGGGAAGCTATGAAGGCAATGTCTTTTGAAGGTAGTTCTTCTAAGAGTTGGCTTGATGTTCAATGCAAGCCTAAGTTTAAGAAGAGGTTTTCAAATCAGGTTCGTTCTAATTTCTTCACAAATCGTAATGATATAGTTTCTAATCCTAACCCTCAATAGGGAGAAATTTTGGTCTACCAAAAGATAGACAACCTTGTGGTAAGTGTGGTAAGAAATATGAGGGTGAATGTCTTGTTGAGACTAAAAGTCTCTATAGTTGTGGCAATGGTGGCCATATGGTGAAAGAGTGACCTAAAATGATAAGTCAAGGTAAGGGTAATAGCCAAGCTCAACCAAGCAGCCTAATTCTGACGAGTATGTTACTGTGACGCCCCAAAATGAACTAAGGTGAACTATAGCCTCGTAATTTTTCTTCAGTTGAATTTAGGATAAAATGAGTTACTTTAATGTTCTTAGGAAGTGTGTGAATTTTGGTTCATATTGGAGTTCAATCGACCAAAAACGTCTATGACATTCGGGAAGTATGCCTTAGAATGTACTTGTGTGTCTTGTTGTGCTTTGATGAGTTTTACGTGTTATTTTCCCTTGAAACTAAGGTGGGATGTTCCTAAGACTTATACAACTTAGTTTGTGGTTTTAATTTCTGGTCACGAACCCACCTAAGACCCACAAGGGTCCCTAGATGAAGGGCCCAAGACATGGGAAAAATTGCCAAAAACCAAAGGCCATTGACGACCCTAAGGACGGTCCGTTGGTCCACAAACGGTCCGTCAACCTAGGGCGTCAATTGGAACAGAATATCTTGGTGTCCAGGCTACATTTTGGAGAAAAGTATCCACCCACGAGACCCTACTAATGGTCCATTGATGTACAGACGGTCCGTTGGTGACGGTTTCATCTATGAGGGCCTGAAAGTCTGTTCAGTGACTGCCTTAGCTTGGGGTATTTGGTAAATTCACCCAAGTCCATTAAGACCTTAGGAGGATATTTTTAGTGTTTTTAGGTTAAATTAAATTAGTTTTAAACCCTAGTCCATGACAAGACCCCTCACCTCTAAAATTCAAACTTTCTCTCTAAAAACAAAGTCTCTCAAAGTCACAATTAAAGCCAAGACTCAGGGAGGGAAATAAGGGATGATTTGGAAGTGAATATTCATTAAAGTTAGTGTCTTGCCTTCGCTTTGAGGTATGATATCCATCCTCGACCCCCCTTCCAATTAAGGAGTCATTTCCAAAAGATTTTCGAAAGGGCTTTCAAACTCATAATTCTTCTATCTTTGATTTTAAGTATGGGTCTTCTTGTAAGAATGTTTTAATGTTTTAAATGTGTTTATTATTTCCTGAATTGATTAACTAAATGTTAAAAAATTAATGAACTTATGTTTGGGTAAGGTATGAACTTTGGTTTTCTTGTGTAAATATGTTGATTTAGATACTGCCCTAGGATACTTATTTTGATATAATGTCGATAAAATAATTATAGGTTATTGTGGATTGGTTAAATTGCAAGTTGCTTACAATGTATAGTTTTCATTATAATTGATCTTGATTGGTATGGTTTACCTTCTTGGTGTCGGTGTTTACATGATGAATTTGATGTTATTAATATGTATTGTGAATGTGTATTTGAAGGTCTCATATGTGAAATGGATTAACATTGAAGATGAGTCTTGTCTGATGTTTTGTGAAATTGAATAGCATGTTCGAATTGTATTATGTCTAAGTGAAGTATATGAATATGTAAAGTATATAAGGTGTGATAATTGATGAATGAATGTGTAAAGCAGTGTAGATGTTAATAAGAATGAAATAACTATTATGTGCAAGGTGTGGTAAAATGTATACACACACTCACACTAAAAAAATATATGATGCTAAGTTGAGAGAAGGGGAATATTGGGGTGGACACTCTTCGTGAGTTGAGATGATTTGTCTAGTAGGAACCCTATTATTCCTAATGAGATTTAGAATATAGGTTTGAGAATAATGACCTTCGTGAGCTGAGATGTAGTATTCACTAGATATCTTTAACCTATATGTTTGAATGTCTAGAAGTCCGTAGAGAGTTATGCCTAGCACCCAGAGGATATGAAGGAGAGGTGGATTACACTTCGTGAGTTTAGATGTTGTATTTGCAAAGTACCTCTTGAGATGAGTACTCCTTGTTAGTAGAGAATGATTTACTGAGTAGCAATCTCCTTATTCCTTAACTATGTGTCCACATAGATGTAGCTACTAGGAAAACCATGTAAAAGCTAAGAAGAATGACCTTAAACTAGGAAATTAAGGATCCCCCATACGATAGGGTTTAATATCAGGATTCCATGTCTAGCTCTCATGGTCTATGTCGGCTAACATAATCCCCGACAAAGATTGATTGAACTAAGTCTTCCAAAAGAACGTACTACATAGGGTAGGTGGTGGTATGGGACGCTATGTACTAATTGCACTAGGTAGGAACTTCTAAAAGGGAACACTTGGTTCCAAAACATCTAAGAGAATGTACTAATAAGGTTAGGTGGTGGTATGGGACGCTATCTACTCATTGCACTAACTAGGCATTTCGTAAGGGAAGTCTTTGGTTGTTTATTGGGTGTCTTCTAATCTCTTTCGATTGATTGAGGGGTTTATTTCTCCCGAGTTGAGTAAGACGGAAGGGGTAGACTTGGGGGTTGCTTTGGTGTGTATTGGAGGATGCATATGCATACTTCCTTCTTATCTTACCTTAGTGAGTCTTAGTTGAATTTCGAGGTACGGAAACTCTAAAAGGAAAATGAGTTCACTTTCTCTTTTGCTTGGCCTTGGAAGTTCACTCATGTAGTGTAGGATAGCTCATTGTAACTGCCCAAGTTTAATTTGTTGTGAATGCCTTAAATGATTCAGTGTCAATGTTTGTCACGCCCCGAGCTATCCCCGTGATGCGGACACGGAACCTAGGACCACAAGTGATCCCAAGCTAACCTTGCTGGCTTGATCATGAGCATACTAAATATAATAATATATTGCGGAAGCTAAATCATACTTTTAAAATGAAAACATGGGGAACACCCATATTTTATAACTGAGATATTTGAAAACAATGAGTTTAATACAAAAGAAATATTACCTCAATACTAAGCTGAATCTAACTATGTCTGAAAATAGCCTCTAAACTAGACTAGAAATATTGGGACAAGCCCCAGCTAAATCTAGAAAAAACTGAAACTAAATGACTAAAGACTGAAAATGAAACTCATGACTGATGTACTCAGAGAATGAGGACTCACCACTGCATCTGCTGAACTGGAGATCGGGAAATTGATCTATGCATGATGTGGATGCTGAGAACCTAAAACCTACATCACGAGAAGATGTAGCGCATGTATGCTTCAGTTCTTGAAAGGTACTGAACATGTAGGATAGAGTAAAGCTGAAATAAAACATAACTAAACAAGCACAAAAACAAGTATAATAATCTGAATGTGATGTGCTGATTTCTGAGCTAACTGGATGCAATGACCAATTTATAACATGCTGAAAATGAATACTGAATATACTGATAAATGGTAAACGAAGAAAGTCTTACTGAACTGTGGGAGCTACTAATAACCGATAATAAAACCACATGAGGTAAATGTGGAGTCCGATGTATACGCCCTATCGAGAGGACCCAATATACCTTGCAAAAGGAATAAAAACATGCTGGCGTGATCACTATAATGATTGCGCATAAAGGGGACTTAAAACCTACTTGGCTAGTAGTTCTGGGACTATTGGGTAAAACCCTAGTCCAACTCGATATTATTCTACTCCTAATGAATTCTTAAAATTAACTGATTATATCTGAATTTCTGTAAATACTGCATTGCTCAAAACTGAACATGCAAAGTAAGAATACAACAGTAAATCTGGTAATTATGCATTTATAACTGAGGCATAAATATCTGAAGTGTTTGAAATATATGACCTAGCATCTTTAATTCAAGAACTAAAGAAACACATAACTAGGGTTCTGAAATTCATGCGATAATCTGAGTAATAACATGATAATATTATTTGGAACATATATTTAATAAATTCATGAAGTTATATCAAAGTTCTAGAAACCCTAGGTTTAATCATGATAAAAAAATCAAGAACTGACTTAAACTAAGGACACAATGGGTTAAAAGAACCCACTAGTGAAATCCCACATACCTGGTGATGAAATCCACAGAAAAATACTTAATTTTCGGGGCTGGAACTGCTGGAGGTTGTGGCGTTCTTGAATTGGGGTTCTTGAGCTTTTTGTCTCTTCTCTTTCTTCTAATTTTCTATGTTTTGATTTAATTGATTGAGTTGGATATGTTTTAATTATGTTTCTAGGCTTAAACTAACTAAAATATGATGATTTAGGGTCAAAATGATGTAACTTAGGATTTAAACGGAGTGGGAAAGGTCAAAACGATGTGCTTTGTGGTTATATATATGGTTAAAGCATGTTAGAAGTTTTTATAGATAAAATGAGTCTCTTTTTGAATGGTGTATCGCTATATGCTTTTGCATGACGGTATCCTAATGTTATGAAATGAGTTTGAAATGCTTAGTGAGTACCTATGGAAGCATGTTGCCTATGTATTTGTATAATGGTTCAAATGTTGCCTTTGTTTATATGTGTGAACCTTCATTATTTATTTGTATGGATTGGAGTCCTTTGTATAGACTTGATCCTAGGTGTGAAGGTAGTATGTTTATCTTTGTAGGGCGTTGATGTGGGTTTGATTGACCTAAAAGTTACCTTCTGTAAATGTTGAAAGAAAAGAAAGTGTCCTTAAATCTAAGTATCCTTGTTGTTTTCCATAATGTTATATGACCTCGGTGTCTATGGTACTTTTAATACATTATGTGGTTGAATAGTATGGCCTAACTTGAAAATTTGGGTATAATTTTCATAGATGATAAGGTTTAGAATGACTTGGTTGACTTACTATAATTCATTCTAAAGTGGTAATCACTTTTAAGTGATGAAACTAAAGGTCGATAAGTTAAGATCCTCTTGAAGTTGGGTTAAGGTCCTGTTAATTGGGTTTAACCTAAGTGGAGGATGGTGATGTATGTAGTAAAGTTGTAGATATTTCCATCTTATCCGACTATTATTACTTGAACTTGAATCTAGTAATTTTTTTAGTAAGATTCTTCATGATAGGAGCTTTGCATAACGTATGAATTGCATGACCTTCAGATGTTTGATATGTCTTGATTGACACTATCTTAATAGTATTTTGAAGATTCTAACATACATGAAAATGATTTTTGATCAAAGTCATGTTTTTCTCATGTCGATTATGCATATTGATATGCTAGTTATGCATTTAACTTCATGGGATGAGGTAAGAAGCATGTTTGACGTCACTCTTAATGTAAGATTTTTAGCCTTATAATGAGGAATTGAGCTCGTATAAAATGAAAAATTATGAGTTTGTTGAAAATTATGTGACTTTTATGATTTGGAAAGAAGGATTATAGGCTCACTTTTGAAAAGTGAAGGCATGTTTAGCTATTGTTCTTGTGTGTGCCAATAAATTGTAAGACTTTCCATAAATGATGCATGTTTATGAAAGCTAGTGTTAGACTAGAAATTGAAATTACATGAAATGACTTCCTATTGTTGTGATTTGTGTGGTGTGAATTACAATTTTGACTTCACTAGGAAGAAAGTATGACCATTTTAAGGTTAAAGGTTGAGAAGTTCTCATGTTATAGTAAAGTTGACCTTTGTGCATTTACTAGGTTATGAACTCATGAGACATGTTAGTGTGTTGAGGAGAAGGAAATTCGTCAATGGACACAACTAAGCATGGTATGGTTGTGTATGACGCTCATGTCACTAGTTCTAACTAATAAAGATCCTTGTTGATTCAATTGACTCAAGTCTATGTGTATTAAAGTATGAGTGCCCAATTTTTTCTTCAGTGTTTGTGAATCTGCCTAAGTGTAACTTAAAGATGGTTGCATTATGAGCTCTTAATAAAGTAAAGTGTAATGAGCATGTTATAATCAGGAGAAGGATTTTCCTCTTATGGAAATGACTAGAGCCTATGTGTTTGATGTATTAAAGAGTGAGTGAATAATGATTTAGCTTAGCTGTCGAGACACTTCCTCGGCAATGTCAATCAACTGATCCAAAAGACGCCTCATCACTTGACTGATGCCCCGTCGATTGGGAGGCATCGATGGACACTTAGACTGGGGAAGTCTCCGTCAAAAAACAGCCTAAGACCCAAACGAAGGAAGCGACAGACAATCCCTCGATGGGCCAACATGGCATTGATGGCTAGCCATTGATGTAGGCTTCAATTACTGCCATACACGCTTCCTAATTATGGGGTGAATGGGAAATTCACTCCACGTGATAACCTGAGCCTAGGCGGTTTATTTTCCTATTTTTGGTTATATTAGGTTTGTTAAAAATGTGAATAATTGATACCCAATCCTCCGTTCAAAATCAAAACCTCCCTCTTCCAAAATATCCTCTCTAGTAACCTCCATTGAAAGTGTAGTTCAAGGTTATCTTGTAGATGGGATTTCCATGGGTTCTTCACAAAATTTTAGTGTATTATATATCTATTAAAGGTATGGTGATCCTTCATCTCTAGTTAGTATTTCATCTGGAGAGTCCTCTTCAATGTTTTCGAAGAAGTTCCTTTATGCAATATCTTCTTCTTCAATCTAGCCATTGGTTGTTTTACAAATTGATTTCAAAATAATAATATAAATTTATTCATTATTATCTATTGATTTTCGACGTTATTTTCAATATAATTTTATGATGAACCCATGCTCTCTCACAAACTCGATTTTTAACCTATGTATGACTTTATGATCTTGATCTCATATATATCGAATTGTGATTCAATTATGTTAATATGATTATACGTAATTTCTAATATATGTAATTATGTTGTAGTATTGAGGAATGATCCATGGGGTTCAAGTTTGAAGGATTTCAATGAGGCTAGTCTATCATGTAGTAACTTGTGATCTTGATGGTAGGATCGTTGTTATGTGACTCGTTATGGTGAATTGTCTTAGATACTGCCTACATGTGTGATGTGATTATAATTAAGTATAATTGATCCAATATGAATAGATTGAATTGGTAAGGATTGATTTAAGTTCTACTAACCTATAGACTTGATATGGTGATGTGATTTATATTCTAGGGTAGATGAAGATTGATTAGCTATGATGTTCTGTCTTTTTAGATACTGCCCTAAATGTATATTATTGATAAAAATGATCGATTATCAAGATTACCGAAAATGGTTTATGATCTAGAGCTCCCTACTTTCTCGTATATATGTGATGTATTGTATTAGGTTGGATTATTATGTTGTAACGACTTGTACATGGTTTCATTCATGATTAAACTACATTTAGGTACTTCCCTATACCTGTATTGTTGATAAAAAAGGTATATTGATTAATGTTGATCAAAAGGTTGATTAATTGGTAAAGTCTGTTCTTCTCATCTACTTTTCTATATTATTGTAGTTGATGAAGCCTTGTATGACACAGTTTTGTATGGTCCGCTTATGGTGGATGTGTTTATTTTATTTCCACTATATATATGTGTTGACTATGGTCTTGAAGTAAAATTGATGAATATATGAGTGTGTCGTTGTGATGATCACACTCTGTGTAACTTGTGCGTAGTCTTCTATTCTAGTTGTGAATCTAGGTTATGTAGCTATTGTTATAAGCTCGTAAATGGTTATTTTAAGATAATGTGTAGGTGCTTCTATTAAAAAAGTTTTAAGGATAGATGAACCCTACAATGTACCCCATTGTGAATGTATGAATACCTAATATTAGGAGTAATTAAGTATAATATGAAGTTAGTTGTCCTCCTATGCTAAATTGTGTTTTGTGGTCTATACTTGATTGTGCATTGTGGTCTTAAGAGGGTGTATGCCTCAATATGTTGATTGATAGCCATTATGTAATAATGTTGACCAATGTACACACATACTCACACATTATGCATCTTTAGAATGTAACAAAGGGTCATCGTGTCTAATGAAAGGTTGTTCTTATATTAACTAAAATGTCTACTACATTGCATGTAAGGTAAATTTATGTGAAGTATGGTATGTATTCCTTAACTAGGATGACTTGTTAGGTGTACTAGTATGGTCAATGGTATGGGACCCTGTCTATGCATTGCACATTAGTACCTTCATAGGATAGTTCCTAGGTTTGGTTTCTATGTACATGAAAATGAATGTATGGGCATGTTATGAATATGTTCTATATGCGATAATTTGAAGTAAATGGTATGATTTATTATAATTATACCTAGTGTAAAAATGTGTTTACATGAAAGGATTGCTCATATAGTTACACTTGTACACTTATGCATTAGTCAGATGAAGCATGACATGTGTGGTTTTAATATGTTATGTGAAAGGATTTTTCACATATATACACACACACGCATATGAATGATTATCTCGTCAATAGAGGGTCACTTGGATGTTTTCTCAAGGGTACTTTAAACTAGATAGGGGCTTACATATGCTATGTCCATGTGAAAGGGTTCCTCAAGTGATCTAGGTTGATGAACTCTCGTATGAGACCTATGATCTAAGCATATGAGGATATGAATCTCCTAAGCCTAATTTTAGAAGTAATGTTAATAAAGAATTTTAATAAAAGGAAACTTAGCTTAGCACCGTGTGAAAATGAAGATGAAGGGTGTCCCTTCCCACTGTAAGAAGGTAGGTCACCGTAATCCTCATGAGCTTGATAACTACAATGACTCAATAGTCATAAATAGGGTTTCCATAAGTGAATAACCATGATTCCCCATTTTGAATAAAGAGGGTTTTCATATGTACCTCCAAGTTCCAGAACTATGCTTGCCACACAAAATCTAGCAAGTGATCTCACTTAGTATGTTAGCATGTGCTAATGTTTAACCTTGGCTAGGTAAGAATACCTTTCATTGGTGTAAAACTCTACAACACATTATTCCATTTAGCTCCCATGGTCTTACTGTCGCTTACGGATATAGTTTCCCTAAACTATAATGGACAGTGGAAGTAAATTAAGGACTCTAACTAGGACAACCTAAGGGTAGTTACATAGTGTAGGTCGGGGTATGGGACCTCACCTATGCAGTGCACAAATTTCTTTTTAGGGAAATCCTAGCAAGGTGTTCTAATGCATTTGTCTATGTATATGTTCCTTATGCATGACTTTGTAGTATTTGTCTACTTGTTGTGATGAAATGCATGGTATGAGCCTATATGAAGTTGTTTTGTTGTACTTCAATAATATGTGGGTTAATGACTACATGATGAAGGTTTTTTGACATGAATGAAGTTGTCTTCACTTACTATGTTAAGTATTAATTGGATGTTAAGGCTTGAGGCCTAATGATAGGTTTACTAAGTATGTGTGAGGTTATGGGGCTTCACATTACATTGCACTGGTAGACTTAGTTTGGGATTGTGAGTAAGGTTTCATAACGTTTTATTTGAAGTGATATTAGTATGTGCGCAAATTTAATAGAGTTCACTGTAATGTCCCTAAATTCTTTACCAAAAAGTGTCTATGATGTATTATACTTCTATGATGGTATGTGTTTGTTTGTGTAGGGTGTATGTATGGTTTCCAGGTGGCCCTAAGGTGATGCATTGCAGAAAGTACCACTAGAGGATTACTTTGGAGGTTAAGGAGTTAAGGAAATGATGTTCACTGTAAAAGGGAATTAGTCACTGTAAAGTTGAAATAGCTCAATGTACCAAATGTGAATTAAATTCTATGTGTTATTTTATATGATGGTTGATCTTTGAATATGTATATGTGATGTATGTGAATTATATAAATTCTATTGTATAAATGTTTTTTTTAAAGATTTTGTCAGAAAGGCATGAAGTATGATTTCAAGAAAATATCCCCTATAAATGCATGTTTCTGCATGGTTTCCTTACATTGTGCATTCATGTCATTACTCAATTCTTCTCTACTTTTTACACAAAGTGTAGGTTATGGTTTCTTAAAAAGGTTGTCTCAATAATTGACGTGCTTGTTATGTGATTCACAATCTCAAGGCAAGGAATCCTTCAATCCAGGGAATTCCTACATTATGGTTTACTATTAAGTGTACTATTATTGTAATTATGTATTTTGTTGTAAGGGTCGTGTCTCTAATGAACTCTTATGAATTTGAGTCTTGGTTGACATAAAAAGAGGTTGGAGTGTAAATATGTACTTATGATATTTCATATATATGAAGTGAAGTTTCTAGAATATAATGTACTATGAAAAGTTTTAATTTTTAGCTAATTTACATATGAAAATGCGATGAATGATAAATATGGGCTTTTATGAGACCTCCGAGAGGTCAAGTCTCCATGTTACTTCTTGGGGGTGCTCCCCAGTCGTGACATGTCCCTTCCCAATGTGGGAAGGTAAGTTCACTATTGCTCTCATGAGATGGAGACTACACTGCAAATGTGTATACAGAGGATTTCTAACATATCTCCTAGTTCCTTAACTATGTAACCTCCATATGAATACTAGCTAGTGGATCCACCTAGAATGATATGTTCATGATCCGGTTCTACCTTGCAAAGTAGAGCACCTTCTTTGTGTGTAGTGTTTCATGACACCGGATTTAATGTATATGTAACATGGTGTATTGTCTATTAAGGATATTGTTCATGAAAATAAAATGAATGAATGAAGTGATTAAGATGGACACTAACTAGGGTGCCTTAAGGGTTCTGCTTAGCGTAGGTAGGAGTATGAGACTCTATCTATGCATTGCACAAGTTGGCCTTGAGGGAAGTCCTAGTACGTTGTTCTTATGTACTTATAATATCATGAAATGTATGTATGTCTATCCTATATGATGTTGCTCTTATGTGATGTTGGTTACATTGATGAACATGCTATTGGTCTAAGTTTCTATATATGATAATGGCTATACATAATGTTATTTTATAGGTAGAAAGGCACTTCTTATGGTTACTTTTCTTACTAACTTTATTATGTGGTGTTATGGGGCTTCACATGAACAGTACACTTGTAGGCTTGGCATGAGATTGTTTGTAAGGGTATTGTATGGTGATAATATGAACCGATGAACATGAAATGTTAATATGACTTATGTTGATGTTATCCTTGTTATGAATGTCTTATGTTGTTGTGATTCCTTGACTTCTATATGCTCTCTTCTGTGTTCTTAAAGGCTTTTTAAATGATTTAGCATTTTTCTAAAGAAATGGTCCCTTTAATGCATGATTTCAAAGGTTTTATATCTATATGTTTCCATACATAGTACAAGTGGTTGTACTAACCCATATTCTTTATATTTCTACCAATATGTTGGTTCAAGCCGTTAAGGATCTTAGAGTCCATTTGCAAGAAGACTTGGACATCTTTCCCATGTTGTAGGTGAGTCCTCAATGTTTGAGGATAGTTCCACCTATATTTTTTACTAGGATTGTTATTGTCTAAAGACACTTTCTTCTTTCCTTATTTCATGAGACTATTTATGTTAGCCTATATGTGATATATTTTACTGTTAAGAGCTATGCCCGAATGTGGTAATTCTCTTTAGATGGTTTATATGTGACACAAGATATTATAATACTTCTTATGAATAGCCTATGCTAAATGAGAAGTCTATTTACACTTCATATGAGAGAAGTCTATGTAAACTCCCGATATTATATGTGATAAGTCTATGTATACTTCACTATGTAAAAGTTTTAAATTTTCCACATTTTATCTACCTATGATATGCCATGATGAATTCTAAGAGATAGTCTAAGGCCTCTACTAGAACGAAGACGTCCGTTACATCTACAGGGTGCTTCCTGGTCGTGACAAAAATGTTCGGATTTTCAAATTTAATAACAAAGTCTAGTATTTTTACCATTTAGATTATGTTTCGTGGCAGATATTTCGGCGAGGTTAGTCGGGATCATCGAATGACTCAGTTATTTTCCCTTCTTCTTGTTCATCACCTTTTCTGCTTGCCTTCAAATATCGTCATGTCATAAACAGTTTGGTTGTAAAGCATTGCTCCGTCATATCTTAAAAGGCTTCACAAGCAAGAACAAAGGACGGAGTACGTCCCTTCGGAGAGTCGCAAACTGTCATTGGCGATGCTCAGGCTTCAGTTCACTGTTCTTTTTAGATTTTTTTTCTCTTTTTTGTGCATAAGTGTCCATGCTTGATCTAAAACTTTAAATACAAGAAACATAAGTCTTTTCATCATATATTGAGACTAAATAACCATTTGAGGACACTATTTCTATAAAAATAAAGCTTTAATTGAGTCAAATTTTTCACAAATCAATAAGCATTTCAAAGAACATTGGATACATAAATAAATCTTAAAACTGTGTTTCGTCTGTAGACAATCGGTCATTTCGAACGTAATATACAAATCGTAAGGGATATGTTGAGACACCAAATTTTTTGATTTTGGAGTTAATTTAGATGCTTACTTGCCTTTAGCTCTATTCAACTAAAACAATATCTTTCAGCCCAACATTCAAATTGCTATGCATGTATCTGTTTTTGGTTGGAAATATCGTTTTTCTATAGGGTAGTTGGAAGTTAGAGAGGCTAATGTGTTGGGACCAGACTTTGTAGTAGAATCTATTGATAAGATCTAGATAGCTCACAAGTAAAAGTATATATTATTATTGTATGGATAAGAGGAGAAGAGATCTAGTGTTCAGAGTTAGGTAAATTGTTTTTGTACATGTTTCTTCTCTCAAAGGTGTGATGTAATTTTGGGAAAGAGGTAAATTTTGTTCGTGATATATAGGACCATATGAGATACATGATCAGTTAGGAAGAGTGGCGTATTGACAGGAATTTTCTCCAAATATGTCTTTCATCGATCTACAGTTCCATGTTTAGATATTGAGGAAGTATATCTCAAATTCCTCTCATGTACTTGAAGCCCCGACTAAAATAATTGAAGAACATAACATAACAAGTGAAATTTGTGTCTATTTTTAACAAACATGTACGAAAGTTAGGGTGAAGAAAATTTGTGTTTGTAGTCTTATGGAGAAACGATATCATTGAAGCTACTTGGGAGTTGGAAAATTTAATGCAAATTCAGTAAGATCTCTAGTTTATGTCTAAGGGTATATACTCATAAAAATTTAGTGACCGAATTTCATAGTGTGAGGAGAATGCAATATCCCATATATTAATTGAGGGAATATTAGTCATTAGCCAAAAAATTAAAAGTAAGAAGGAGGAAGGATGACCAAATATTTTTTAAATAAAGGAAAAGGGGAGAGAGGGCCATATCCCAACTTCATGTACAGAAAAGTGCTTGAGCTATCAGCTGGACCTTTTCATTCTTCTCCATTACATAAAGGTATTGCATTGTTCCACCGATAGAGAAAAGAACGAAAAATTGGTTAAGCTTGGTTTTTAATTCATTAGAGAAGCGGAAGAGCATGTTAAGTTCCTACATTTATTTGAAAATTTAATTTGTATATGACATGATTATACGAATGGGGTTCAGATTTTAAGAAACATTAGTTAGAAGAAATAGAGAAATTTGTTTAGTTTTTCATAAACCGAGTGTGTATGATAAATAATTATACTATTTGCTTACGTATTTCAGCATACATCAAAGAAAGCTAGATGGATAATAAGGTTACTTCTATTTAATATAGTGTTAATTATTCATCAACAAGACTGTTTTGAGGGATCTACATAGCAAGTCAGATTTAATTTGGTAGACTGACAGACAATAATGGATCCTTGAGGGATGAGTGGCTATTTTGTATTGTTTATCTTAAACGATGGAATCAACACGAGATAGATATGGTATGATTATAGATTGATCGAATGAAGCATTATGGATCGCTCTAGTGACAAGTATTGTATTTCGACATGAATACTGTAGTAATCTTACCACAGTTTGTATTTCACAAACTTCATGATTTTTACATCATTTATAAAGTAAACGTGTTACATAATGTTTTGAACTTGCATGTGGGAAAAGTCTTTTAAATGATATGATACTGTAAAGATTATTTGAGTAGATCTCATTCTTACAAGATATGCTTATTGGTATTAAATATGTTTTACACGTATTTGAGAAGTAGTGTTTCGATAGGTGATTGTTAAACTTGGAAATTGATATGATTTGATAAGATTTAAAAACCATGATCGATTTTGAAATGCTTCTACTGATTACAGGAAAAATTATAAATGGTAGTATACCTTTTTGAATTCCGTAGCTAATGACACAGTGAAGTTATTGATTACTGATGAAGTTCTTCCTTGTGGGACGGTAGAAGTAGTATAGTGTTAATGATATCCCACGAGTAGGCTTCTATTGATAGGAATATTTAACTATTTTATGAGGAGTTCACGTTTATTGGTTACTTCTTAAGGAGAAGGCCACACTGATTACATGGTTCATCTTTGGAACCCTCTCTATTATAAGATTTGATATGGAAATGTTTTACTAAGTTAACTCTTATGTATTTTTATTGATTTTGCTTATATGAGCCATATTCAATTCAGCATAGTTATTATTTTTAAAAGATCATTATTTTATCATTATGATTATTATGCTTTCATGTTTTCTGACTTGTCCCTCATTAAAATGATCGTGTTTAGCATTATTTCTCACTGAGATAATGTCTTACTCCTTGCTTATAGTTTTTCAGAGAACTCATGTTGTGTTGAAGAGGGTTTCATTAAAAAGAGAATGTGATTTTGTAGCATCAGATGAGCCCCGCATTACTTAGCATGACAATAGAACTATTAAATAGACATGGTTTATTTAATTTCTTTAAAAACAAGTAGAGTGTCTCCATTTGTAATTCGTTTTGTTGAGTCATGATTATTCCTTCGTATTGTATTCAAGTGACTAAGTTGGAACTTCATTTTAGTAATTTATAGATTAATTGGTTTTAGTGAGGGATCATTAGGTCATTCATGTATAATATGTGGTGGCTTATAGGTTTTATTTGTTGTGTTGTGAATTTCTAAGACAAGAAAAATTCAGGATAGGCCTTAAAAACGAAACTCTACTCGATTTAATTTAGATTTATGTTAAGGATTTCTTTAGGTTTCTTTATCTTTAACACCGGTCATATACATATTTGAGTGGTGACACAATGCTCCTCAAACCCATTAAAAGACTTCTTATTGTACCAATATCTGTGATCATGTTGAAAGAATCCGAGATGTCCCATAAAAAAGAAATTCATATGAAACTTTAATATCATATAATATGTATCATAATTACATAATGGAAAAGCCAGTAATGTATGTGTATTCAACCAAACAAAATTTTTAAGACGAGGAAAATGACTAATGGTCCACATAAATGCCGCTCACAGTTGAAACATCTAATTAGTTGTGGAATCATATGCATTTTCACTATCCGAATGTTGCTTTAATTGAGATACCAAAAGGTTGCAAGTAAACATCAATAATATTTCAATGAATTTTAGGACCAGGGATTATAATCGACATTATAAGAGCAGTTTTCTTCATAAAATACCACGGAGGATAGTAATAAATATACAACATAAAAGGAAAAGTTCTAACATTGGAACTTCGACTTCCAAGTGGATTGAAACCATTTGTATCTAATTCAAGTTGCACATTATGAGTCTCTGAAGAAAAATATGCCTAGAATGAATCAATATGTTTCCATGCTTTGAACTTTCTAGGATGTCGTAATAACCCTTCTGGATCAGCTTCTGTAGCATGTCACTTTAATCATTTTAGAGCACATGTATAGACTTTTCAATCTAGACATAACTGGAAAATAACACAAAACTTCTATTGAATTTCATTTCTTTCTATGTTTTTCATCAACTACAACATTTGCATCAACATCATTTTCATATGACATATACCTCGAAGTATAACAGATCTTGCATTTATCTCTATTCTAATCCTTTGGTAAACCCCAATATAGCTTTCAATGCTTCAGACATACGTCAATTTTATCATAACTCAAACATAACTTTTTAATCATCTTTGTTAACTTATCAAATGATGATTGTAGTTTCACATGTGGTAAGGTCCTTTATAAGGTTGTGAATCATTGAAAATGTTTTATATGATGCACCACAAAAGACCTAAAGATGAAAAAGACAAACAAAAATGACAATTTATTGTATTTTGTACAACCAACATAGAGTTCTTGATTTCATCCTCCAACAACTTCTTAATGTTGTTTCTTTTTGACTCTTACCTTTACGACCTCTAGGTTAGTCATAATTTCTTACATTAAATTGGCCACAATATTGAATATCATTATTATCAAAGTCCCTAAATACTTCATTCAACATACCATAGGATATTGTCTAGCGGAATCATTTTTTACTCGATATATTGATTCTATATTAAATTGAAAACGTTTTACGCCATGCATATGCCAACATGTGTGCCTTTTTTGAAACACCATTTTAAATAGATGACGAAACATTTAAAATTTATTGCATATTAAATAAATCCACATATAATACAAAGGGATAAAATTATTCCATTAATAGATGTATTTGAAAAGGGAAATTCCAAAAATTGAATCATACAATCATAGAATTGTTTCGATCTAATTGGAATCTCACTCCAACTCGTATCACTCATGTTGGACTATAGTTTTGTAAGATGTGAAAAAATAAAAAAAAATAGGAGAAAGTTCTTAGTAAACATACGTAGAAAAGTGTAGGAGAAAAGAGTAAAAAATTAGCCAATGTCTGGTATTTCAAACTTCTTATGGTATTTCAAACTTCTTATGAAAATAAAATGAGTAAAGAAAAAAAATAATGAGTAAAACAAAACCTAAGCAACAGTTATATATACATCGGTTAAGTGTTCATGCCTTAGTATTTTCTGCCTAACTTAGGATCCCCACTTTATCTATGTTTTTTGTATTGGCTATGTCCCACAATCTTCCTTCTTCTGCAATACAATTAAAAATAAGCTTTTACTATCATTATTCTAGTTTAGAAGGAACCTTAGAAGATTTAAAATGTCTTAACAATTATAGAACTCTTATCATATTATAACGTAACTATACAATTACTTCAAAAATGAAGGAAAAAGTTGTATTCATGAAAAAAAGAACAAACTATACAATATTAATTCAGAAAAATATAATTCCCTATGAATATTTCTTAATATAGGAAATACGACCAGCAAAGGGAGGACATTTTTATAGCCCCATGTATATGTAAAAGGTCTAAAGAAGAAGTAATACATACAACAACATAAAACACTTGAGTCTTGAGAGAAATTACAATGCAAGAAATAACTTTTAATGCAGCATGGTTTTAATGATAATTGATGTTACCTTATAGTTATACGTAAAAGATACTACTTCCATATACACGAGACTACATCATCTACTATTTGTAAACAAAATTGTTTATGTAAGCTTAATAGTGATCTAAAAAGCAATAGAAATTTTGAAAAAAGACATCAAATTATCCATACATTAAACGATCATAGTACATATAGAAATTTTCTATAGAAACTGAAACTTATAGTGGGGAGTGTAACACCCGAATCTGAAAGAGGGAACCATAAAATTCTAAGGTCCCCCGGTGCCGTCCACGGAAGCCAACCATGGCCCGTGGGTTGAATAACAGATCGTAGGTTGTTTCGTGGATAGGACACCAGAATAAATGTTGAGGAACGAACTACCGCTTGAACTAGGGACCATTGGTGGTTCAACTGTGTGTATTCCAGGTATTGTAGGTTAGACCTCAAATTTAGAATTTCTGAGGACAACAAGCATTCCACGAAGATGGGTCATGCGTCAGTCCACACTCAGTCGACTAGGGTTCGTAGGTGGAGGATCGGTTGGTGCCTGACAATTATTTTTAAGGTTAATTGGTTGTTTTTCTAATTAATTTACTCTTATACAACATCATTTTCCATTCATTTAGGCCCCTTTAGTAACTTTATGGCTATGTGTAATGATAGAAGAAAGGTATTGTGTAGATTTGGGGAGTTTTGAAGGAATGTGGTAAATAGTGAGAATTTAAAGTTACTTTTTTTTACTATGCATCATAGTTTACCTTTTCTCTAATGAAGTTCTTGCGTATGCTTAGTCCTAAGATTTGAAGATGGTGTGCCTACCTAGCAAGGTACTTGGGAGATTATGTTGTGCTTTAAAGTTTACTTAAAAGGGTTTCATGTACTACTTAGTTAAAGTGACGGAGAAAAGTGTAGGTGTGACAAACGTTAGAAGAGTTAGTTCTCCTTCAATGTTTATCTTATGTATGGCCGTTCTAGTAGGGTGCTTAGGTCAAAGCTTAGACAAGAATTGTTTGAAGATTCCACCATAAGTGATGGTAAAGGTTGAATTGGCCTAGAGATTTTCTTAACCCTACTTAGACTTATGAACATATAATGATATGGAATTTAATGACTAATGGTGCTTATCTTGTACGTAGAGGATGTTGAGTGAGTAAACTCTTGTTGGGAGGTAGAGGTAAAACACTCACTGGTGTACAATCATTGTATATGAGAGGAGTATAAAGGTTTAGTCTTGACTTTCTTAAACCTTAGAATTTAAAGGTATGCGGTGGTAAAAATTTGATCTAAGATCACCCTAAGTGAGGGATTATGTGCTTAGATGGTAAGGTTTTGAGTGCGCTTAATATTCAAAAATTGATCTTTCATTAATTTCTTCGTCTATAGAATAACTTCAGGTGATTGACATAAAAACTTTAGTGATTTAGATAGTTATTTTGGATTTCATAAAATCCTCACCTAAGGGAGTACAGTGAATATTTAGTGGTGAATTTTTCCTACCTTAGTATTAATGAGGTGATGATTAAAAGAGTTGGCATAACATGATCCCGAATGGGGGACTTTGTGCCAAATTTCTAAGTCATAATTTCTCTTGGATTTTTAGTAGACTTTGATGGGGTTACTCTATGTGGGGAATGATTAGTGAATAGTAAGGTTTCTTATATCCTTATATTTTCCTTCTATTCTTATTTAATCTTGAGACCAAGAGTTACTTTTAGCTTCTTCACGTCTTGGAGTCTTGCATATGATTATGAGTTGCATGATATCCTTATGTTATGCATGTCCTTAAGGATAATGTGTTATGAATGTCCTTGATGATACTATTATATGCATGTTTTTTGTACCATTATGATTAAATGATAACATTAATAGTTGATCTATATTTCTTATGATTATTGTGTATCTAGTATGAATTTCTTAATTGCCTTATGAGTTGAAATGATGATCATGGGTATGTGTGCATTTGAAAGACATTGCATGTTGGACCTCATTTTTACGACCCTCAAGTACACACTAGAAGAATGGAGCACTCTTGAGTCGTCACAAGGCGTACTTGACATTTCGGGGTCTTTTAAAAGCCTCTTAACTATCGTTCATCACATAAGTTATGAAAAGTAGTGTAGAACTAAATCTTATCACAACATTAATAATAACAAGGAAATATCTTTTATAGATACTTAAAATGTGTCTCGTCGTCACATGCCAACTTAAAGTCGCAACTTGAATATCGTAGGGACACGTCCCTTTACATTTTATGAAAATACATAATAAGTCTTATTCGTGTCGAAAAGAAGAACTAAGGAAACGTAGACTATGTCCTCGAATAAATGAGGACATATCGAGTCTTGAGAGAGTCAAGTTCCCAAGCTTTGTCTTCTAGACTTCTACTTGCCTCCAAACTATACTTATAATGTATTGAAAAGTATGGGGTTTTAAAAATAATTGTACGAAGTATGACATTTTGCAAAAACATGCAAAAGAGGACATTTTAAGTAATCTTTCATGTAAATTAAGTAAGCCTACATGAATATAGAAGTAAAATAACATACAAATCATCATTTAGTGCATAAAGTAGAACTTTTATAATTTTAACACAAAGAGGAACATTATTGTCAACTCAAGAAAACCATATAGAGAACTCTTTTCATTTCTGTCATATCCCGAAACCACACCCTAGAAGTTAAGGCCAATATCGTATTGCGACTGGCGTACTTGACCTCTTGGAGGTCTTTTACAAGACCTTTTTCATATTATTCATCGCATATACATTATGAAAAATAGTGCGGAATTTAAACTTTTCATAGAACATTAGAAATATCTTGAATAACACCTTTCATTAGAAATCATAGGAAATACTAAGTCTCAATATCATCAAACATATGACACAAGAATACTTTGGGGCACGACCCGTACTTCAAAATATAGAAATACTTAGTGTATTACAATACTTTGTAATTGAAGACATAAATTTATGTATTCCCTAGAGTCAATTGAGGACATACTTCACTTCGCTTGAACGACTCTAAAATTCAAGCTCTCCTTCACAATCCTTCTCACCTTTAACCTATACCTTTTAAGATAACAAAATATATGGAATTAGTACACACTTGTACTAAGTATGACATAATGCATAAAATCATGAAAACGAACATTTCTTGGAAATATGAATTTTTTAATTAAATATCATAACATAATCATAAGAACACAATTTAAAACCCTAAAAACACATAAGATAACTAATTAAAGCAATTTAGGACATTATTCAACCAACAGTACTGTGGCTTATATTCACTGTATAGTGAAGCAAAAGTGAATTGCTTCACTGTAACAGTGAAGTACCTTATATTTACCTAATACACCTTCTAGCATGTTGTAACCCCACTAAAATGCTATCTTAAGACTCACCTAAGCAACACAAAGAGAGACCGCCCATACACCCTCTCGAAGCAGGCATAAATGATCGTCAAGACTACTTTTGGTGAGACACATACACACTTATAAAACACCATACACATGAACATGAGATTCTCCTACAAAAGATGATTCTAAGTCTCACTGATTTGTGAAGCGACCCCCATACAATCCCCTACACACATACTTAAGAGATCCTATAGACTACCTATGAGAGAATCACTCTCTCTTAAGATAACAAAATATAGATAATATGACATTCTCTTACAAAAGTCTATCAAAAGACTTACTTATGTAAATCAAGAAGATAACGTCCATCATGGACCTCTTCAAGACTACCTAAATAATCCATAATACTACATAAGGCCTAGATCATGTCTACATTATAAACATCTTCCCTAACTAGATTCATTCTTAAGTGTATCTCGGTATGATACCAAGTGACCATTCCTATGCCCCCTTGACTCCTTAACTAGACAACCCTTAACTACTCTAGGTAAGTACTTATTCATTTAACATTCTTTCTTAACTTATATCATTACATTCATTAGTTCATTTTGTCACATCCGGGTTTACCCCCTAGATGTACCTGGCATCGTCGCCCTCTTTGAGGACTAAGACTAGCCTCTTAGTTTACATCATCACATTCATAAGTCAAATTTAGCTGAAAATTTAAAACTGTTGTTACTTCTACTTGGAGTTTCTCATAGGCCTCTACATACACATAATATTTATATCGAGTATACATAGACCATTAGCATAGGAAGGTTACATACCCTTCTACTTTTATTGCACATAAATATATATATAAGATAGAACATAGTCTTTAGGATTGTGTCATCTCATACGATCTAAAGATCATAGCGATTTGGGCATAGCCCTACATCAATGTAAAAAAGCCACATATAGACTTATGCAAATCGTACTCAAATGAAAATAGAATGAACATAAGAGTCTTAGAAGACAAAGGAAATCCATAAGAAAGATATTTGCATTTCCCTCGGAAAATGAGGACCTACACACTTGGATAGTAGAAAATATCCAAGTTTTCTTCAAGTCATCTCGAATGAGCTATCAACGACGGAAATCGTAAATGTTTTGGAAAAAGGAAGAATATTGGGTTAGTAGGCCACGTGTACTAAGTATGAGACCATATGCACATATAAGATCAAAACAGGCCATAAAGGAACATTTAGTTAAACCATGCTATTTACCCTTTTAAAAGTCTTATACATAATCAATCAAGTCACACAAAGCAACAAAACATGTTCACCAAAAAAAAAAGGAATATGCATATCATCCTATAACCTTATCATTAAGGAATAACATCACAAACATGAATGAGAGTTAATAATAATATAATAAGAAAGAAAGCTACTCATGAATCCTCATCAAGTCAGCCAGTGCAATGATCAAGCAAAACCCCATAACCTTACTCAATCAATTAGCCTCAACAAGAAATCATAACCAATGTCAAACTTTAATAACATAATTCAAATACATTTTCATATGTATAATCATTGTCATGTAATATAATTTATATTGTAACATAAACATATTATCATCATATACATCATTATCTCATATATACATAATATGGACTCCATAAGGCTTCCATCAAGTCCAACTAGTGCAAGGCATAAGTAGAGTCCCATACCCCTACCTAGGCTAAGTCAAACCTGTTAAGTCACCTCATTAGTTTACACTTCATTGGTTCATTTTAGTTTAGGGAAAACTTGCAGTAACCTACATAAACCACAAGATCTAAGTGTGGAATCCGGTGTTGTAAAACCTTACACCGATGATGGTGGTCTACCATCGAAAGTAAAACCAACATAAACGTATCTTTCTAGGTGGATCCACTAGCAAGTCTTCCTATGGGGGCAACATAGTTAATGAACTAAGAGATAGTATATTCCCTATTCATACAACTTGGTAATTAGGGCCTCCTCTCGTGGGAATCTATTGGATGCGAATTCCTCTTTGGGAAGTCAACATCTCGTGTAGAACTATAGGGCGAATCTTCCACTTTGGGAAGTCATTACCTCCCATCGTCAAGTTCACTCGGTGCTAAGCTAACTCCCTTTATTGGAATGTCTTTAAGTGTTTATTATCAATAAAAACTTAGTTTAGGTCATAGGGTCTAGCCCTCATATAATCATCATCATCATAGCTCAATAAGAATTTCATGAGTATAATCCTTTTATCTCAATGTATGTAAGTAAGGTTCACACATTACATATCATTTCATAATAAGGCACATTGGTATACATTACCATCCTTATAACATTTACATCATAATAAATCTCACAACCATAATCAAGACATTTCAGTTCAACATCATACCATCATATAAATACTAAATAAGTCATACTCCAACACATCATCATGACTTAATCACAATTAACCAGAAGTTGAAGTAAGGAATAAGAATTACAAGACTTACCAAGTGTCCTTCATAATTTATCATCAAGGTATTTCCATCAATCCTCTGTTCAACCCAATTAGTAACAACATCATCATAATTCAATGATCAACATGATAAGAAGGTTGGAAGAGTTACTACACCCTAATTCAGTACTAGATCAAAGCTTAAAAGAAGATACTTACATCAATTCTTATAACCTACATCACTTCCCAAGAACTAGTATTAAAAAATCATCTAAATTTTTTCATGATTAGTGTAACAACATCATTTAATAGTTATTTAACTAATAACCAAGTCAATTGAATCAGTCACAACCTAATTCTCATCAAGATCAAACCTAGGGTTTAGGGTTAAGGATCATGCTCTTCAATTTAGACCAAACCATCACAAATTGTCATAATAAAGTTAAAATACATGTTAATATATTCAATATATCCTAATGAAATAATAAACAACTCAATTCATAACATCTAATTTGTAATTGGGTGAAGCCCACTTGAAAACTCAACTTTTAGAAATACATTGAAGAAGCTCTTTGAGGAAAGAATTCTCAAAGGTGAATTAGAGCCCATACCTAACGTTTGATAATGATTTTATGGTAAAATAATCCATCTCCATCCCCCAAAACCTCCCCCTAGATTGGCTTTAATGGTGTCTTTCAAATAGATAGATAAAGAAGAGACAAGGAAGAGAGTTTGTTTTGTAAGGTGTGTTTAGACTAACGAGGGTTGGGGTCTTTATATGAGGGGTTAATTAACCAAATTAGACTCCCTTAAACCCGTAATTAAGCACCTAACACCTTAACTAATTAAATGAGTTAACTTAAAAACGTGCAGGAATACTAGTCCCTCATAGATAAGACCCCGAACGACGGGTCGTCTGTGAGTCAACGACTTGCCCCCCCCCCCCGTCCTGCACATTCGTTGTTTTTGTAGAGACTGGTGCAGGGGAGGTATTCCCCATTTTGTCTAAGTGTTGTACGACGGTTGCCATCGGAGCTCCGTCAATCCACACATGAGTCGTTCCTTAGCTTTCGTGGTTGCACACTGCGTATGGAATTTTGCCTCCTACGTGCTACGGTCCTCCTCAAGGGCCCTTGGTTGGTCTTTGGGGAGTCGTACCCTGATATTTTTACCACGAATAAACTTAAACACATGTTATGCCCCCTTCAACCTAATTTCATGAATTTTCAACTCTTATGGGCTAGTCATATAGTCTAAGGCACGCTAGTATGTCCTTGAACAAAATTTCCAAACGTCATGGATGTTCTTAGACGTTTTGATTTTTAAACCTCCTAAATGATTTATATTCATTATAATAGTTATAAAAATAGTGTCTAGACCTCAATACACCTATGTTAGGCTATACGACAAGTCTTGAATTTTCAAAATGTTACATTATCCCCCCTTCAGAACATTCGTCCCCGAATGACACTAAAATTATTTTGAAGAAAGGAATAGACTCAAGACTAGCAACCCAACCAATAAACAATATTGAAAAAACATTAATCATATCATTTCAGCAAAACTATTTTAAAAACACGAGTTACGAAACATAAGGCTCAAACACTTCATCATGAGGCATTTCGTCCTCACAACACATATGAGCTCAACATACATTACTTGAGTCAATAAGAAGAAAATTCAACTTATCAATAGGTCACATAATTTTTGACAAAGACTCACCATGTAAGGATTCTACAAATAACACAAACAAACCAAAAGGCAAAAATTCAATTTTTAAGCCCCAACTTACTGTAATTTACTGTAATGCAACCCAAAAAAGCACCTTTTTTCAAAACATCACCAAAAATCATGAAACTTCAATTTCTAATCATATTTATATTATTCAAAAGAATGACTAACCTTAATTTTAAAAAAATATGACGTGACGACTTTATTTCGGCCTCGGCCTCCCATATTGCACTCCCAACTAGGTTAGTCATCTATAACGCCTTTACTGAAACCACCTATTTATTCATTAACTTCTTGACTTACCTATAAAGAATTTGAACCGAAACCTCCTCATAAGAGAGGTTATCCTTGACACCAAGACCCTCAACAGGAAGAATAGACTCGGGATAACCAGTACACTTTTTAAGCATGGAAACATTGAAAAACGGATTAACCGAAGCCAAGTCACTAGAAAGTTTCAATTCATAGGCAACCTTTCTAACCCTTTGCAAGATTTCATAGGGACCCACATAACGAGGAATCAACTTCCCTTTCTTACCAAATCTGACCACAATTTTCATTAGTGAAATTTTTATATACACCTTATCACATTCTTCAAACTCCATATCCCTTCTCCTATGATCGACATAAGACATTTACCAACTATAGACCATTGGCAACCGGTTTGTCATGATATGAACTTTCTGTAAAGTTTTATTAATCAAATCGTGACCAAGAAAATAAGGCTCTCCCACTTCAATCCATCCAAAAGGAGATCTACACCTCCTACCATACAAGTCTTCATAGGGACCCATGGATATGGATAAATGGACACTATTATTATAGGCAAACTCCACGAAAGGCAAATGTTTATCCCACTCTCCCTTGAAATCAATAATACAAGCCATGAGCATCTCCTCAAGGGTTTGAAAAGTAGGATACACTTGACCATCTGTTTGGGGATGAAAAGCGGAACTCAACTTCACCTTAGTACCCAATCCTTTTTGGAATGACATAAAAAATCTAGATGTGAATTTTGCACCACCATACGATATGATGGGTAACTGAATACCATGGCAACACACAATCTGATCTATGAATATCCTAGCATAATATTCTGCCTAATAATTAGACTTGATGGGAATAAAGTGAGAGGACTTGGTAAACCTATCAAAAACCATCCATATAGAGTCATATTTCTTTTGAGGCCGAGGTCAACTTACTACAAAATCCATATTGATGTCTTCCTACTTCAAAGTAGGAACTTGGATTTCTTGTAGTAAGTTACTTATCTTTTGATGTTCGTCTTTTACTTGTTAAAAATTCGTACACTTAGCGACAAACTCCACTATGTCCTTCTTCATACCTTCCCACAATAAAATTTCCCTAAGGTCATGGTACATTTTTTAAAACCCGGATGAATGGAGTAGCGGGACCCATGTGCTTCTTCAAGGATCCGGTCCCTCAACTCATCTACCTTGGGAACAAAAATCTCTCTTGGCACCTTAAAATACCATCCCCCCTAGAGAAAGTGCCTCATTAAGCTTGCCGAGGACCATTTCCTTACACTCCATCAATGATTTATCAAGGTGTTGTTTGTACTTCACCTCAACTACCAATGATGACTAAGAGTTATTATGCACTATGAAACCACCATTTGAAGAATCTTTCAACCTCACATCCAACCTAGAAACCTATGTACATCCTTCACTAGGTCTTTCTTGGCTTCATCAATGTGGGAACCACTACCCATAGTCATACGACTTATGGCATCCACAACCACATGAGCCTGCCGGGATGATACAGGACACCCATGTCATAATCTTTCCAAAATTATAACCACCTTCTTTGTCGGAGATTTAATTCCTTTTGGGTAAACATATATTGGAGACTCTTATGGTCGGTAAATACATCAACATGAACACCATAGGAGTAATGCCTCCATATTTTCAAGGAAAAAACTACGGTCGGTAACTCAAGGTCATGAGTTGGATAGTTTCTCTCATGTACCTTAAGTTTCCTAGAAGAATAGGCTATCACCTTCCCATGTTGCATAAGCACAAACCCTAAAACCATTCGGGATGCGTCACAATACTCAACAAAACCCTTTGTACCCTCCGGTAAGGTCAACACCGGAGAGGAGGTAAGCCTATCTTTCAACAATTGAAAACTTCTCTCTCATGCCTCTGACAACTCAAACTTCTTAAATTTTTGGGTAAAAGTAGTCAAGGGAGATGCAATGGACGAAAAACCTGCCACAAACCTCCGATAATAAAGCGCTAAACCTAAGAAACTCCTAATATCGGTTCGAGTCAAAGGACTAGGCGAATTTTTCACCGCCTCCGCTTTCCTTAGATCAACCTTAACTCCCTCACTAGAGATGATATAACCATGAAAGTTTACCAACCTCAAACAAAACTTAAATTTACTATACTTGGCAAACATGTGATGTTCTTTAAGGGTTCACAACACCACCCTCAAATGACCCATATGATCACCCTAATTTTTCGAATATACCATGATTTCATCAATGAAGTCAATGAAAAATGAATCTAGGTAATTTCCAACCATTCGATTCATTATGTCCATAACGCCACCTGACCATTAGTGAGACCCAAAGACATTACCAGTAACTCATAGTGCCCATACCTAGTCATAAATGTTGTCTTTGGTATATCCTCACCATTAACCCTAAGTAAGTGATACCCTGACATCAAGTAAATTTTTGAATAGTAGATCGCACCTTAAATTTTATCAAATAAGTCATCAATCCGAGAAAGAGGATACTTTTTCCTAATGGTGACCTTGTTGAGTTGGCGGTAATCAATACACAATATCAAGGACCGATCCTTTTTCTTTACAAAAAACACTGGAGCACCCCAAAGAGAAATACTAGGCCTTATAAAGCCCTTGTCTAGTAAATCCAAAAGTTCAGCCTTCAGCTCCTTCAATTCGGCTGGAGCCATTTGATGCGCAGGAATTGAAATGGGATTTCCTTTGTGGTAGCAAATCGATACTAAAATCAATTCGTGTTCGGTAGGGATACAAAGAAGGTCATTAGGAATGACCTGGAAAATTCACTCACTACGGGTATCGACTCAACGGGAGGAATTTTGGAGTCTAAATCTGGGACTCTTACTACGTGATATAGACAAACCTTTTAGATCATTTTTCATGCTTTTAGACAAGCAATAATATGACCTCTACGAATAGTATTTCCCCTCTTCCACTCAAAAATGGGTTCATTTTGAAAGTTAAACCTCACCACTCTTTTACTACAATCAATAGAGGTAGAACATGCAAGAAACCAATCCATGCACAATATAATATCAAAATCTAGCATATCTAGTTCTAGTAGATCAACATGAAGAACTCTATTGGGTAACTTTACAGGACAATTTCTATACACCCTTTTTGCAAAACCGACTTACCCACCGATGTAGACACTATAAAAGGTTTATGCAAAATATCGGGTAAAATGTCAAACTTTTAGATACAAGAGGTGTAAGAAATGACAAGGTAGCACCTAGATCAAGTAAAGAATATACATCAATACTAAAGATTTTCAACATACCGGTCACCATGTCGGTAGAAGTCTCTTGCTAACCTATATAGCGGAGAGCATAAAAGCGGTTCTTCTTAGGAGCATCACTAGAACCACTTGCTTAAGCTTGCGAACCTTTCTTTTGACCCTTCAAATTTTTACAATATCTCACCTTGTGAAAACTCTTGCTAAAACCCAAACAATTTCCCTTCCCTACCAAACACTTACCAAGATAACCCTTTCCACACTTGGCACATGTAGATTCTCATTTAGGGAGTTCCCACTCCTTCCTTTTTGGCTCTAGGATTAGAAAACTTATCATAACGAGCCTTAGGAAATTTGGATGGAACTTTTTTAGAGAACATTTTCTTATATCTAGTCTTGTCATTGATCTCAAGCCTATTCATTATATAACCACCATCAAATGATCTTTCTCTATTAGCATCTCTACTCTTTCTCTTAGCCCTTGCCTCCTCCACCCTTCTAGGATTCACCATAGGACGGGATATGTTCATGTTGTCATGTAGCATGACCGAATTACAGTCCTCTTGCAAGTCCTCCGACACCCCATCACAAAGTGGCTAATTTGATCTCTAGGATCGGAAACCAATAAGGAGGATATCTGGACAGTTTAATAAATTCCAAGGAGTATTCGTGAACACTCTTACCTACTTGACGAAGTTTGATGAACTCCACCACATTAACCTCCATCATCTCCCTAGGAAATAAGCCATCAAGAAATGCCTTCTTGAAGATCTCCCAAGTCACTGGTCCACCCCTAAGAGGCCTATTGTCCCTCCATTGAAAATACCATGTTTAAGCCACATCTTTGAGTTGGTATGTGGCTGACTCGGCCTTCTTACTAGTAGACAACCCCATATCAAAGAGTATCTTGTAGAATTCATCAATGAACTCATGGTGATCTTCATAAAACTTGGACCCATAGAAAGTAGGAGGATTCATCCATGTGAAATCCCTTAGACGGGAAGCCATAGTAGTAACTTATTGATGAACTTGAGGTACAACCTCCCAATTAGCTTGGGCCGTCATAGCTTGGGCTTGAATTGTGGTTGCTTGGGCCAATTGAATAAGAGTAGCTCATATGTCACCATCAATCAAATGTGGGGGATTAACCAGAGCTTGGTCAACATTAGGATCTTCTACTAGGGGAGGGACTTGATAACCACGGGGAGAAGCTCCCTCATAGACAATATCTTCCTCAAGTCTCCGATCCGTATTCCTTAGAGTGTTTATTCTTCCTTTAAGCACAATAATAGGAGTAGATGGAAAAGAACACCATAAGTATACTCTAATGGAAAAATATAAGATTTCCAAGAAAATGAGAGTTACCTAGGCATCATGTAGGTTCGCGTCTATAAGTGTGGCATGCTTCACAATTATGAACATGAACTTACATAGACGTGGTATAGAGAGACATCGACTCTAAGATGATTCAACCTCATGCTATGATACCAAGTTTGTCTAATTCGGCTTTACCCCCTAGATGTCACCGGCATCGTTGCCCTTTTTGAGGACTAAGACTATAGTATCTTAGTTTACATCATCACATTCATAAGTCGATTTTAGCGGGAAACATAAAACTTTTATTACCTCTACTTGGAGGTTTACTTACATACACATAATATATATATATATATATATATATATATATATATATATATATCGAGTATATATAGACCATTCGCATAGGAAGGTTACATAGCCTTATTCTTTTATTGTACATAAATATATACATAAGATAGAACATAGTCCTTATAATTGTCATAGATAATACCATCTAAACATCTTAGAAACTTGGTCATAGCCCTACATCAATGTAAAAAAGCCACATATAGTCTCACAAAAGTTGTACTTCGATGAAAATAGAATGGACATAAGAGTCTTAGAAAATAAAGTAAATCCATAAGCAATATATTGGCATTGCCCACAAAAAGTTAGGACCTACTCACTTGGATGGTAGAGAATATCCAAGTCTTCTTCAAGTCGTCTCGAATGAGCCTTCAACGACCAGAACCTAAAATTTTTGGGAAAAGGATGAATATGGTGTTAGTACACACTTGTACTAAGTATGAGACCATATGCACATATATGAAAAACATGCTAAAAAGGGACAGTTAGTTAATCTTTGAAATTTAACCCTTTTAAAAATTTTATGTATAATCAAGCAAGTCACACCAAGCAACAAAACATGTTTACCAACTCAAACAAGAAATATGCATATCAACATACTTGAACCTATAATCTCGGACAACCTTATCATCAAGGAATAACATCACAAACATGATTAAGAGTTAATCATATCATAATAAGTAAGAACACTACTCATGAATCCTGATAAATTCAACAAGTTCAATGACCAAGCAAAACCTCATAACTTTACTCAATGAAGCAGTGCAAAAACAAACAATAACCAATGCCCAAATTTAATAACATAATCCAAATACATGTTTATATGTATCGTCATCATCATATGATATCATTTATATTGTAACATCAACATATAATCATAATATACATCATTATCATATATATATACATAATATGAACTCCCTATGGCTTCAATGAAGGCCAACTAGTGCAAGGCATAGGTAGAGTCCCATATCCCTACATAGGCTAAGTCAAACAAATTAAGTCACCTTGTTTAGTTTACACTTCGTTGCTTAATTTTAGTTTAGGGAACACTTGCCTTAACAAACATAGACCACAGGATATAAGTGTTGAATCTGGTGTTGTAAAACCTTACACCGATGGAAGGTGGATTTGGTAGACAAATTAAAACAAACATAAACGTAGATTTGTAGGTGGATCCACTAGCTAGTCTTCCTCTGGGGGCAACATAGTTCAAGAACTAAGAGATAGTATATTCCCTCTTCATACCAATTGGAAATGTGCCCTCCTCTCATGGGAATCTATGGGATAAGTATTCCTCTCTGGAAGTCAACATCTCATGTAGAACTATAGGGTGAATCTTCCTCTTTGGGAAGTCATCACCTCCCATTGTCAAGTTCACTCGGTGCTAAGCTAACTCCCTTTATTGAAATGTATTTATGTCATTATTATCAATCATAAAATAGTTTAGGTCATAGTGTCTAGTTATTGTATAATCATCATCATCATAACTCAATAAGAATTGCATGAGAATAGTCCTTTCATCACAATTCATATAAGTGAGGTTAACACATTGCATATCACTTCATAACAAGGCACATTGATATACATAACCATCCTTATAAAATTTACATCTACTAAACAACACAACAATAATCAAGACATTTAAATTCAACATCATACCACCCTATAAATCCTAAATATGGTATACTCGAATACAACATCATGACTTAATCACAATTAACCAAAAGTTTAAGTAAGGAAAATGGATTACAAGACTTACCAAGTCTCCTTCATAATTCATTATTAATATCTTACCATAAACCCTTTATTCAACCCAATTAGGTCACAACAAAATCATAATTAGATGATAAACATGATAACAAAGCTAGAAGATTCACTATACCATAATTCAATACTATATCAAACCTTAAAACAAGAAACTTATGTCAATTGTCATAACTTTTATTACTTGTCAAGAAATAGTATAAAAGACTAAAATTCATCTTAATTTATTCATTATTAGTTCAAAAACATCATTTTTATGGTGGTTTAACGAATAATCAAGTCAATTGAATCAGTCACAACCTAATTCTCATCAAGATCAAATCTAGGGTTAAAGGTTAAGGATCATGCTTTTAAAATTTAGACCAAATAATCAAAAATTATCATAATCAAGTTGAAATACAGGTTAATATATTAATTATATTCTAAATAAACCATAAAAAACATAGTTCATAACATCAAATTAGTAATTGGGTGAAACCCACTGGAAAACTCAACTTTTAGAAATACTTTGAAGGAGCCCTTTTAGGAAAGAAGTCTCAAAGGTGAATTAGATCCCATGCCTTAAACTTTGATGGAGATTTGATGGTGAAATAGTCCCTTTCCAGCCCCAAAAACCTCCCCCTAGCTTGTCTTCAATGGTGTCTTCCATATAGAGAGAGAAAGAAGAGAGAAGGAAGAATGTTGATTTGGTGAGGTGTGTTTAGACTTATTAGGGTTGGCGTCTTTATATGGGGGTTTAATTAACTTATTTAGACTCCATTAAACCATTAATTAAACACCTAAACCCTTCACTAATTAAATGAGTTAACTAAAAAACATGCAGGAAAACTTGACCCTCAAAGACGAGACCTTGAACGACACGCCGTCTGTGAGTCGGCAACTTGGTCCCCCTCCGTCCTGCACAATCGTCATTTTGGTAAGAGACTTGTGAAGGCGAGGTCTTCACCATCTTTGCTAAGTGTGGTAAACCGGTTGGTATCGACGCACCGGCGATCCACAAACAAGCCGTTCCTTAGGGTTCGTGGTTGCACACTGCCCAAGCAATGTTGCCTCCTACGTGCGAGGATCCCCCTACAGGGCCCTTGGTTGGTTCTTGGGGAGTCGTGCCAAGACATTTCAACCACGAATAACTGTAAACACATTTTATTAACCCTTGCACCTAATTTAAAGAAATTCTGACTTTAAGAAATAGTCAAATAGGCTAAGGCACGCTAGTGCGTCCTTGAACCAAATTTCAAAACGTCATTGACGTTTTTGTTTCTACACCTTTTAAGTGATTTATATTCAATAATATAGTCCTAAAAACATTGTCTCAACCACAAAAAACCTATGTTAGTCTCTACGACAAGTCTTGAATTTTTGAAATCTTACACCTTTACGACTCATTCATCACATAAAGACATTCAAGTAATGGTCTTGCACAAGAAATAGGGATTCTAACTAACACCTTCGAAGCCTATTGTGCAATGTCTTGATAGTGTCCCATACCACCACCTAAACTTTATAGAACTCCTCTAATGCTATTAGGTATACCATATGATGTGAATAGGAAATAACCAACATAGACCATAATAGAAAAGCATGAAATCCAGAGTTCTATCCTACTCCGATGAGGGTGTTCCAATTGCAAATGGTAGAACTTGGACACATCCCATGTAGGACATGGTTAAGGAATATGAAGGGCTTGCTTTTTACTCTAGTATCATTCTTTAACTAGAACTATTTACCTTACCATACTCACTCGGTGCTAGCCTTGGTTCTCATAGGGTAATTTATATTAAAGGTTCATATAAAGGGGTTCCATATCTAGTCATAACCCAATCACATTTACCCTACAAAAGGAAGGTCCACTAGGGATACCTCATAATGGAGACAACAAGATCATAATGAATTTCCTATGTTTTGATATTATGTTGTTCTAGCCAATCAACCTTAAGTCTATCATTCCTTTTACTTGAAGAATACTATTACTGCTTTCGACTTCAACATTCATTACTTTTCCACTAGGTTCAAGGTATCACATAAAGGACTCTCTTAATATAATTTCAGGTCTCATGTCATTCATATATACAAGACTAAGAGGATTTATCATCCTAAGTAATGACATCTCATATTCACATTCATACATGCATCAAGTAAGGGAAACAAGTTAACCAACACAAGACACAACATACTTTACTTTAACACATATTACATATCATTCTAGAAGCACATTGAAATAACCCTTATAATATTTATGTTATCTTATACACTAAAATATAATCATCATAATGAGCATCATAGACTTATATAGTCAAGTAGGAATAACCATGCATCAACCCTAAGACTATACACATAAAACCATATTCATATTCTAACATGATCATCCTAAATAGCATAAATAGAAGAACACATATACTTTCACATTACTTATCATGTAGATATATATTATCCAACTTCACATAATCAACTAACAAATCATCAAAATACTTCAAGTAGTTGCCGACAAGTTCCATGATCATCATAAAACATAAAATAACACCGCCAAGGCCACATCAATTGCAAGTAAAACACGTAATACCACCACCATAAGTGGACCATACCAATCACAACATTATTGAAGTCTTATTAACATAAAAAACAAATTTGAGAAAGAACAGGCTGCGATGTGTCCGCATCGCAGAACAAGATTTTGGCCTCAGGTGGATAAAGTTCGCGATGCACATGTGTTTCACCTAAGAACAAAACATTGCTGCCTTGGGCAGCTTGCTTGGCCAAAGATGGGGTCCCTCGTAGACCCCAGGGCGTTCCTTGGGAGGTTGGACCTCATTGACCTATTCAAAGACTTATTACAAGTTTTAGACTTTATATAACAATTAAAAAACATTCAACATACAAGGACACACTAGCGTATACACAAGGCTAGTTTCCAAACGTCTTGGTTGTCCATTGACATTTGACTTCCAAACATCACCAACTGGATTCTAATTTTAAAATACATCATTTTAACTCATTATTAACTTATGAAACACATGTGAAGGTCTATTTTGACATATTTCATTTGACGGGTTGTTACACTTATGATAAAATGATGAGTATGCTTAAAGTTGGAGAAGGTATTTCCTCTAAATGGCAACGAGAATGATGAAGTATGTGCGTATAATGAATTTATAGGAGTAGTTCATACTTGTTTATGTTGCATTGAGTATAGAGTTATATGAAGGAGGTGTTTCCTTGTAAGTTTGATGTATTAAATATGATGTTGTGTATTTTGAGCTACTGTTTAGGTCATTGAGTCCTTGGAAGTGTTTTAAATGTCATTCGAGGATGAATGATCCCAAGTGGGGGATATTTTAAAGAATCTCAAAATGAAATAGGATGAACTAGAGGCTCATATGAGTTTTTAAGTTAATAACTTGTTAAAATAAAGAATAATTTCTTTTGATGTCATTATTAAGATGTTACAAAGTCAAACGTCAAGGGATGATCAAGACATTCGAAAGCTAGTGTTTTATGTGTTCTTGTATGTTGTTAATGTTTTATATTTTGCTTGGAGTATAAAATCAGTATAAACCTTACCGTCTCAATAATTATGTTTAGGGTCATAACATCCGGGTACGACTCCCCAAGGACCAACCTAAGGGTCCTTGAGTAGGACCTAGGCATTGGCCAAGAAGATGCCAAGCTAGCATGCAAGAAGTAGCTTCACGGAGGTAGTCCGTGTCAGAAACTTACTCCACCTGTGACAGAAAATATGCATCCGTGTCGAGGACGTGGTCACGTACCTTTCGATCCAGAAGTACGCTAATAAAAGTCAAGTTTAATGTTATTTTAGTAGTCCAACTAGTAAAAGGGCGTTTTGGTATTTTAGGTATTTAATATAAATGGTTATTTTACCTATTTTGGGTATTTTAGGTCGGTTAAAACTCCTATTTCTAGAATTATACTTCATTCTTCAAATTAACCCTTCCCTCTCAAAATAAATTCTGTGTAGAACACCATTGAAGACCTTGATGAAGCTGAAGATATGACAAAGGTTTCAAACTGATTTCTGGCTCAATCTTCATGTGTCTTCAATAATTAATGTATGGTGACTCTTGATTCTTTAATAACCTGTCGTTCAAAGAGTTCTATCAAAGGTTTTCAAAGATCAAAATTCTCAATTTTCAATCTAAATGTGAGTTCATTGTCAAAGTGTTTTCAAAGTCATTGTAATGATGAATTAGTGTTTAGTCAATATATGTATGATGATTTAAGTGAAATTCCTCGAAGAAACCATGAGCTCTTTAAGCTGTCAATTTAGATTATGAAATGGGTTTCATGATCTTTATTGGATGTTAATAGAATTAAACTTTTATTCAGTTGTATTATAGAATGTGGTTGTTATCTTTAGATATTGATTATGAATTTATGAGCATTAATCAATGTTGATTCATGTCTTTGAGGATTTGTAAGTTGACCTAACTTCTTGTATATAGTAATGGAATTGATGTTGAATGGTTTGGTACACTTATGGTGGCATTGTTTTCTTCTTGTCTATCTATGCATGTTTTGATCATGGTCTTAATGGAAGTAAATGTAAAGTGAATTGTTATTTTGATGAACATGAATATGAAGGTATTCCATGGAGTTTATGCATTTATTTCTCAATGTTAGTATCATGAATAAGGTGCATTGATAATGTGACGTAAAAAATGAATAAGAATGTTAGGGTAAGGTAAGTTCTATATGCTTGATTGTGATTAGTACCATTGTTGATGACCCCGACCTATATGAGCCCTATATGAATGTGTGATCTTATACATTTTAGGAATCGTCTATTCAATGTGAATGTGATTATGTGACCTATGATGAAGTGTTGGTGTGTGGTATAGAATCCCTAAATACATTATATGTGCGTTCTTGATGTCTTGGGGATATTGTAAATGGTTGTGATCCTTTCAAGAGGTGTTACCTCAATAACAATGTTTTTGTTATTATGTCATTATGAGGAACAATAGGTAAACTCACACTCCCCATGCATAATTATGAATATGATATGTTTGTGGTCTCAATTGAAAGGATAATTCACATATGCACCTTTACATCTTTTTATGCACAACAAGTATATAACTAGCAAGATATGAATGTGTTGCATGAAGGTGTTTATGTGGAAGTCTTTCTCACATAATTACATGCACACATTTATGTATTAATGAATAAGGTTAATGATAATATTGTTAAAGTGAGTCTTTTCAAAGGTTTCCTCAATTGTAAACTAAACAAGATTATGTTATGAAGATGGAATGATTATGTTAATGTTCAATATCACATAATGTAGGTTATATGATTAAAGGTCATTCTTATCTTACCAACCTTTGAGCTATATAATATATGAGGTATTAAATCCCTGAAGCCTTCTTTATGAAATAATGTTAAATAACGGCTTAGAGATGTCTAAATAGCTGTTTGAGCTTAGAACCAAGTGAACATTAAAAATGTCGATGGGTGCCTCACGTTGGTGGCACCTACAAATTATTTTCAGGGGTAATTAGGAGTTTTCCTAATTAATTAACGCCTATACTACATCCTTTTTTCCTTCACTAAGCCCATTTAAAAGTATTTTCAATCCCCAAATTAACCCATTCACTTCATTCTTCAAAAATTGGAAAAGAATATCAATTCTCCTCTCCAAAATTTTTCTCTCTCTATAATTAGAAGAAGAAGGATTAAATCTAGGGTTTCAAGTCAAGGTATCAATTTCTCTGATGAAGTCTAGCAATTTGATCTAAGGACAAATAGTTTTTCTCATGACCCAAGATAACACTATGGACGTGCAAGGCACTACCATTGCTGGTTCCCAATCGAACCCTAATCCTAGCTGACTACAAGCACCATACTAGCTCAAGCGTATAAATGCTTTAAACTGAATTTATTTTCATCGAACTAAAATACTCAATATTTTCAAAAGATTGTACAATACTCACAATAAAAGGAAATACATTAACTCCTCAACTATGTCTATTTATAAGGACTCTATTACTATAGAAGGACATTAACACAAGACCTCTAACATCTCAAAACAACTAACTGTAAAATAAAGGTGGTGTCCTCCTGAATATAAGAATGCTTACCAAAGCTTACTCGAATATAAGATGACCTAAAAAAAATGCTTATTGATGATTATGAATACCAATATCTACTTCATGTGTCCTGCCCGAAGGTACCCCAGACACGGATGTGGTACCTAGGATCACGAGCTAACCTTGTTGTCATATCACAAACAGACTAGAAGATTTTCTAGTATAAGAGAATATTGCAAAAAAATAGAACATAACATAAAATGAAATGATGGGGAATACCTAAAAGTATCTGAATGAAATTTCTTTCAGTTTAATGAAATATCAAACTCCAAAGTTAAAATATAATCTAACTATGTCAGAAATAGATACTCTACTTAATGGCGATACTAGGACATGCCTTAGCTAAATCCAGAAAAATTGAAAACTAAAGATCAAAAGAATAGAGCCAATCATGTCAATCGCCATTGAAAAATGAAGAGTCATTAATGATGTGGCTAAACTGGAGATCGAAAATCGATCTATGCATAATATGAAAGGTAAGTACCCGAACCTATATGACGAGAAGATGTAGCCTAAAGCATGCATCAATAATTGGAAGGTATTGACCATACAAGTAAGAATAAAGCAAAATAAAGAATATAACTGAACAAAGAAATCAATCTATGATATAATTTTAACATTATATAAATACTGATTACTGAGTTAACTGAATGCAATAACCAAGTACATGACATATTGAGAGTGAATACCGAAATGTAATTGATAACCTAGTAAATATACTAGATTGTTACTGTTGAAGCTACTAAAATCCAAATTAACACAAAATAAGCCAAATGTGGAGTTCTTTGAGTACGGCCTATAGAGAGGACCCAATATACCTTACAACATGTATAGAGGCATGACATGTGTGATCACTAAAATGTAATGCCTACAGAGGGGACTTCTAAATCTCACGGGCACGTAATTCTTGAACTTGAGGGTGAATACCCTATTCAAACTTAGTATAAATTCTACTACCACTTAATACTAGAAATGATTAACATACTGAATTAAATAGGAAAAAGTACATGTAGGTTCCCATCAAAGATAGTCCTCAATGTCCAATTAACCATTTGGGGGAGAATATAGGTCATTTGGAGTTGACGTATTCTATCCAATTGTATGCTCAATATTCAAAATGTTAAGTTAACATATAGCTTGTAACTATGTAAAATCTAATAGGGGATGATTGCTTCTAGAGTAAAGGAGTTTCTACTTTTGTATCCTCCGGAGTACTATGATTCCAAGGTAGAAGAAAGAAATAAAGAATTTGTGGAGAAGTTATGTAAGGTTTTAGACTATATCAGAATAACTCCAGTAGAGAAGATAGAATTATCTTCTTATCAACTTTAAGGGGTTGCACAAATATATTATGATCAATGGAAGAGACTAGACCTTTTGTATTGAGCCCTATACTATGGGAAGGGTTCAACAGTTTTTTCTAGATAGTTTTTTCCTTATAGAGATAATAGAAGCTTTGATGCTATAGTAAATCAACCCTAGACAAGGTGATTTGAGTATTAAGGAATATGCATGGGGATTGACTCCATTATGGAAGTATGTCTGAATTCTATTGTTTGATCACAAATTGCGAAGGACTAAGTTTGTGTCTGGTTTTTCCAATTTAGTTTTAAAAGAATAACATATTGCAATGTTTGAGAATGCTATGGATATATCACATAATAATGTTATTGACTTTGAAATATAGCAAGATAAACCTGAAGAAAGAGTGAGAGGAAAAAACATTGTTAGGGTAGATGATTATATTTCTTCACTTGAAAGGTTTTTCAGACAAGGTCCATCAATGTTTTTTACAAAAGTTTGTTATGAAAAGGTTTTTAACCCTAATCTTCTAAGAGGGAGATATGGTAAAAATTTGTTGCCAAAACCTACTTATGCTAGGTGTGCAAAGAGACACGAGGGTATATGTTTGGACGGAACGAAGGGTTGTTATGGTTGTTGTGAGAGCGACCACAAAATTAGAGATAGACTAGTTCTTAAGGCAAAGGGAAGGATATTAGGCTTTATGGTATCCAAGGTACGGGTGAACTAGAGTATCATCCCATATTGATCCTTGTATGAGTTTCATTCTTATTCATATTGAAGTATTTAATGTCTTTTGTGATGATAGATTTTACATGATAAATTTTTATGTTGTCCTTATTGTCAATTCATTTTCTATTGATTACGAGTGTTGTATGTACAACTTTATGATGATTTTTGAGGTATGTTGAATGATTTTTATGAATAGGAATTTTAGAGATACCTAGATTAGTTTAGAGAGTAGACTCCTCTTTGTAGAGTATAAATATTATTCACCTTTGTTTAGAATATCCTTGTGCTATTGGTGTGAAGTATTAGTAATGACTTGATTCAACCTAAGGATTTAAATAAATAAGGCTTAGAACTTTTTTATAGTCTTACTCCCAAAGGGGAGATGATGTGCTTAGAAGCAAGGTAGCTGAGCTTTCTTGATGTCAATGATTTACGTTGCCTTGAAATCAAGATGAAAAGTTTAGACGCTACCCTGGGACATGCAGGACAGGGTGTAAGTCCACCCACAATCCGTGGGTCAGGTGGGAATGAGTGGAACTTCCAATCTTCCCAATCTCGGCTATGTGAGGGACATAGTGGTAAATTCCTAGGGTGTTTAGATAAGTTAGGCGTAAATTTATATCGATTATTTTGAGTTATTTAATACCATTTAAACTATTAACTACCGCTTTACAATTTATAATTCGTAAAACCTCAAAATAAAAACCACCTCCTCTCAAAATAATTTTCTGTAAAAAAAATCTCCATTGAAGAAGAAAAGGTCAAGGTTTAGGGATCAATAACTCAACTTTTCCACTCAATTTCATCATTAATATTCAATTATGATATGTTAGTCTTTATTAGTTGTTAAATTTTCATCACCGAAGTCAAATTCTCAATTTCAAAGTAGACAAATTCTCCAAAACCTAAAATTTCCACTCAAGCCATGGACTCTTTCTCAAAAGGTTTTCATGATTCATTTATCTAATATTAATGTCTAATTTCTGTTTAGATTATTGATAAATTCATCCATGACTCCATGAATTACCCTAATTTACTAAATTAGATATTAAAGTGTGGGTGTTTGTTGGTATTAGCAGGATGTTGTAGAATCATGAATATAATGAATTGATTGCTTGAGTTCTGTATTAATTAATAATATTTATAGTTTTCATCTTGAATATCCGCAAAGATCCCATGAACCTCCATGTCTCCAATATGTTATTATATGGTGTGGGTGAGTTGTGGTGGCAGGAATAGTATTAGATTCCTAGTAGTAGTTTAGTTAATTTTATCATGTCACAATCTATATTTAATGTATGAATTCTATATTGATTTGTATAATGTTACTTAAAGCCCTCGAAGGTCAAATATTGAGTATTAGCTAGGTGTATAAGAATTACTTATTTAAGATTCCAAAAAACACATAAAACATGAATGACATACTAGAGCACATAAAAGACTAGCTTTCGAATGTTTTTGTCCTCCCTTGATGTTTGAATTCAAAACTCCTTAAAACTAACTTCAAAAGTTATTCTTAATGATTTTAACAAGTTATTAAATCATAAAACGCATGTAAAGCTCTAGTTCATCCTCTTTCATTCTGAGTGTCTTTACAATATCCCCCCACCTGGGAACATTCGTCCTCGAATGACACTTAAAACACTTCAAAGGACTCAATGACCCAACCAGCATCTCATAATACACAACATCATAGTTAGTGTACCAAACATACAAGGAAACACCTACTTCATATAATTATGCACTCAATGGAACAAAAGCAAATATGGACTATTCCTTTAAATTCATTTACCACACATACTTCATCATACTCATTTCAATTTCGACGAACTACCTTCTCAAACATTAGGCATACTCATCGTTTCATCATAAGGTCCAACATGCATTGTCTTTCAAACACACATTGTAATTATAAAAATTTCAACTAATAAGGAAATTTAAGCAAATCATACTAGATACACAAAAATCATGAGAAATATAGATCAACTACTAACCTTATCATTTAATCATAATGTTACAAAAAGCATGCACAACATAATATCTTCAAACAAATGCATAACATAATATCCTTAAGGAAATGCATAACATAAGGATATCAACAAACTCATAATCATATGCAAGACTACATGACATGAAAAAGTTACTAGGAACTTTTAGTCTAAAGCTTGAATAAGAATAAAAGGAAAAGATAAGGACATAAACAACCTTACTAATTAATTATCATCTCCCACTTAGGGTAACCCGATTTAACAACACACTAAAAAAACTAAGAAAAACTATCACCTACTAACTGGGCACTAAGTCCCCCACTTGGTATCATGTTAGGCCAACTCATTTAATCATCACCTTATTCATCTCTAAAGTAGGAAAAATTCTCCACTATATCTTCACTATAATCCCTTTGGTGAAGATTTTAAGAAATCCAAAACGAATACATAAATAACTGAACTTTTCATATCAATCACCTAAAGTGATTCTATACATGAAGAAATTCAAGTTAGCTCAATTTATGTATATTAAGGACATTTAAAACAATACATTCTAGGTACATTATACCCCATTTAGGGTAATCTTAAATCAACTTTTTACCACCTCATACCTTTAAATTCTTAGGTTGAAGCAAGTCAAGACTAAACCTTCATACTTCTTATATGCTATGATTCTACACCTTTAAGGGTTTTACCTCTACCTCCCAAGAAGAGTTTACTCACTCAAGATATTCTAGGTACAACTTAAGCACCACCATTCAATAAAATCAATATCATCATATATTCATAAGGACTAAGTAGGGCTAAGATAATCTCTAGGCTATTTCAACCTTTATCATTACTTTTGGTGAAATCTGCATACCAATCATGTTTAGGTATTATTTAATCACTCTACTAGAATGCCTATACCAAAATCAGCCTTAAAGGACAACTAATTCTTCTAAAGTTTGTCACACCAAAACACTTCTCCTTTAATTTAACTAAATAGTACATGCTACCAATTCAAGTCAACTTTAGAGGTCAACATAATCTCACAATAACATTGCTAGGTAGGCACACCTTCTTTCCCTCTTAGGAGTAATATTATTCAAGGTGTTCATCAAAGACAAGGTCAACTATGAAGCATTACTAAAAAAAAATAACTTTCAACACTCACTATTTACTACATTCCTTAAAAACACCTAAACTAAATTCCATAACTTTGTACTGTCATTAAAAATAACCATAAGGAAACTCATATCATCCTAAAACGGAATTGATTCAACCATAAAAACTTTTATCATACCAAAACAACACCACAATACAACTTTTATCACGCATAGCCACTATTGGCATCACAATACAATCTTCCCAAACTACGTTCATATATACTCATCTAGTCACATAATCATAATATGCATGAAAACACATATTTTCTTTCCTCAAATCCTTGAAACATCACCCCTTCCAAGTAATCATATCTAGAAAACTACCGGACAAGTAAAATAAAAGTGTGATCATCTGGATTGAAGCTTTATATCATGACACATAGGTAATGAAGAAAGTTAAACTTCTACTTTCCTATAGCTTCTCGCTTATAGATGTGTCGCCACTCTAGTAGATGTGTCTTATGAGACTTTGAATCCTAAGGACAATTTTATAAACTTATGCTCTTATTCTATGTTTGTGACGACCAGGGAGCACCCCCTAGTTGTAATACGACATATTCGACCTATTACAGTTATTATACAAATAGTTATCATAGTTTAATCGCATAAATATAAAATAGTGAAGAATTTAAAATCTTTTCATAATATAACACAAGACTTAAAAGAAATCTCTTTTAAACCATCAAAACCAAAGCAGAGCACTAAGTCTATTCTTTCCATCATAGATACGACTTCAACACTATAGGGCCATGATCCATACAGTAGAAAGATATTATTATCTAACTATTGCATGCATTTACAAATAAAATTCTAATATAATAGTCCTTGAATATTTAAGGGAACAATCAATCGTGGATATTTCAATCCAAGCGCTTCATTGTAGAAAATCTCCTTCAGTCACCTCAACCTACACTTCCTGTAAAAAGGTAAAGAGGAATTCTGTTGGTATAATCATGAAATAAGTACGATGACCATGAAAAAAACATTCCCTAAAATTGGACATTTAGTTAGAAACAGTGCATCATGTAATTTTATAGAAAATTCATGAACATTGATACAATAGACACAATATAGACCACTTACATCATCACACACAATGAAAAAGTTCGTAGTAACACATAAAACCATTTATTACATTTGCGGCACATTCAATACATACTTTCTTAAGTAATACTTAGTGCAATGTATTACCTTAAGGTCACCAAAGGTGAACTTTAATATAGTCATCATCAGTCCAACCAAATATATTCATAAAGTCATAAGAACATCATAAGACATAATATTCACATAGGAACCATCACCTAAGATAACCCGCCAAGTCACACTAGTGCAATGTGCTGGTAGCCTCCCATAGTACTACTAACACCAAGTTTTCCTAGAAAGCCACCCTAGGCTAGGCACATAACGTTCAACATGAAACAACATATTCATTTAACATTAGAAATAAGACCAACATACTTCATTAATAGTAAAACAAGAGTTCATTCGTTCATTACATCTCAGTCATAACCCATTTGATTCATATCATAGGCAAACCATCCTCACAACCCCTTCATAATCTCACTTGTGCAATTTACATATGGAGTCACATACCCCCACATATAGTAAGAAAATCCACTAAAAATCATAGGTGTAATTCACATGCATAACCATAATTAATGTCTTGACATAAGTAAAGTCATCATTAACATTAATTCATATCAAAATACATAAAACATAGTCCTTATTACATAAAAGTACCTATTTCAAACCTCCCATAAATTCCACTTGTGGAATGCATGGGTAGGGTTCATAGTCCTGCCTATACTAAGTAAAATCCTCATGAAGTCATGAATGGTGTTCATTTTCATATCTTAGTTCATTTCTTAACTTTGGGGAGACATTGACATAACCGACATAGTGTCATATCAAGGTTTAGCCCAGCCTTGCATCCTCTATGATGACTAAGACTAGACTCTTAATTTGCAACATTACATTCATGGGTAAAATTTAGTGGAAATTTATGACGTTTCATTACTTCTACTTGGAGTTTTAGATAGATCTCTACATACACATAACATATATATAAATAGAGTATATGTAGACCCTTCGAATAGGAAGATTAGTTAGTTTTCTACTTTTATTGAATGTTAGTATGTAAAGATAACATAGACATAATAGTCATAATAGTCGTCTCATCTCATAACAATCTAATAAGAGTGTAAGAAATTGGGTATAACCCATACATCAAAATAAAAATGCCTCCAATGGGCTATACAATATTTCATACTAAATGGAAAAAAATAACCAATGAAATCTTTAATAGAATGCAACTCCATAAGCTAGTAGCATCACCCTTGGAAGTTGAGGACCTAGCCTACTTGCATAAATAAGAGATCCATGGCTTCTTCAAGTCATCTTTAAATCACTTCAATGACTGGAACCTAAAATGATTGGTAAAAGGAAGAAATGGGGTTAGTACACCACTTGTACTAAGTATGACACTATATTTACATATACTTTGAAAAAATGCTAAGAGAAATGGACATTTCATAAAGTATGCATTTCTCATTTAAAACCTTTATGCACATTCAATAAGATCATACCCATCAATAATGCATGTTCATTAAGTCATAGGAATGTAAATCACAAGTCCAACAACCTTAAAACTACTCAAGTCAACATGCTTATCATATAATCGAATACATAATCATGTAACTCTATCATCAAGTTATATAAGCAACAAGCATGAGTAAGAGTACATTTCAACATAACCAAAGCAAGTCAATTACCGATGAATCCCTATCTTCTCAACAAGTGCAATGACCAAGAAAAGCCTCATAACCTTACTCAATTATGTAACTCAAGAAGAATCATGACTAACATCCTACTTCACATAACATAGCTTTTAAGAGTACATATCATCTTACTTTAATTATATATACCAACATGTATACATAAGTGAAACTAATCATCATGTAGTATCAACAATGTGAAATTTTATTGTATACATATCATATATCATCAAAAGCATATTCATACATAAGAAAATCCTCCTAAGACTCCCCTCAATACTAACAAGTGCAATGCTTAGGTTGAGTCCCATACCCCTACCAAGACTAAGATAGACATCTTAGGTTATCCTAGTTAGAGTTCATTCCTTTAGTTTATTTTACATATTTGGAACATATTTCCCTAACCGACATAGACCACATGAGCTAATATGGAATACGGTGTCATAAAACCCTATACTGAAGGAAGGCGGACTACTTGCCAAGGTAGCATTAAAACATAAAACATAGCAACTACATGGATCCACTAGCTACTATTCCTATGGGGGTAACATAGTCCATGAACTAGGAGACATAGTTGGGACCCTCTTTATGCTACATGCATTATAGTCTCCAATCTCAACAATACATTAGTGATCCTACCATCCCTATGTAGGAAGGGACACTCCTCGCTCTAGTTCACTCGGTGCTAAGCTAGAGTCCCTTTTAGAAATGTCTTTAAGACTTTATTCTCAATCATATATTAGATTAGGTCATAGGGTATACCTTTGTAGAATCGTCATCATCATAAATCAATAAGAATTTGATGAGTATAAATCCTTTTATTACAGTTCATATAGTTGAGGTTAGCGCATTAACAGTTTCATATAATGATAAGGCACATTTGTAAATCAGTCACAATCGTTATAACATTCATCTCAGGGCAACACCCTATAGATCATAGTCAAGACATTTCAATTGAACATCATAGCATCCTATAATCCTAATACAAGGCATACTGCAATACAACAGCATGACTTAATCACAATTAGCGACAACATAAAGTAAAGGATAGAGACCATAAGACTTACAAAGTCTCCTTCATAGTTCATCATGAAGATCTTGCCATAAACCCTGAATTCAAACCAATTTGGGTCACATCATCATAATTCAATAATCAAGATGATAACAAGGCTAGAAAAATCAATACATCGTAATTCAATACGAGATCATAACTTAAGACAAGATACTTAGGTCAATTCACTTTATAACCTAGATCATTTTCTCAATAACTAGCATGAAAGGCTACCTATAACCCTAATTTTGGTCATGATTAGTTAACAACATCATGTAGGAGTAGTTCAACCCATAACAAAGACAATTGAACCAAATACCACCTAATTCATATCAAGATCAAACCTACGATTAAGGGTTAAGGGTTAAGGGTCATCTTCTACAAATTAGACCAAACAATCAAGATATATCATAATTAAGTTAGAATACATGTTAATATACTCATAATATCGAAAATAAATCACAAACAATTCAATTCATAATTGAATTTTCAAGATTGAGAAAGACCTACATTAAAACTCAACTTGTAAAAAGACTTTGAAGGAACCCTTTGAGTAAAGAGGTCTCAAAGGTGAATAAGATCCCATAAATCAGTGTTTGATGAATAATTAATGGTGAAATCGTCCCTTTAATCCCCCAAAACCCTCCCTTATCTTGGTTTTCAATGGTGCCTTCCAATAGATAGATAAAGTAGAGAGAAGGAAGAGAGTTTTGTTTTGTGAGTTTTAATTAGTCTAATGGGGTTGGGGTATATATATGGGGGGTTAATTAAGTTTATTAGACTTCCCTTAATCCATAAATAACCCCCAAACCTCTTAATTAATACGTTAATACTAAGTTAAAAACGTGCAGGAAAATGGGACCCTCACAGATGAGACCCCGTTGACGGTCTGTCTGGGAGTTGACGAGCCCTGTCTGCTTTAATGCCGCACATTGTCGATGAGCTCAAAGACAGGTCCAAATGGACCAATATCCAAAATTTCTAAGTGTTTGTCGATGGATGGCATCGATGCCCCGTCAATCCACACACGCCTCGTCGACTGGCTTCGTCGATGCACACTTCCCAGGCAGTCTTTGAACAAAAAATGAAAGGGTCCCCCTCAAGGGCCCGTGGTTGGTCTTTCGGGAGTCGTACCCGGAGTTTTTGACTATTAATAAACTTAAACACATGTTATACACCCTTCCACAAATTTTTATAGTTTTTGGACACATAAAGGCTAGCCATATAGGCTAAGGTACTCTAGTACCTCTTGAACTACTTTCCGAACGTCATGGGCGTTCATGGACGTTTTGGTTCCTAGACTTCCAAATGACTTCTATTCATTTAAATAGACCTTAGTTTCTAGACATTATGACACTTATGTTAGTTTCTGAAATATGTCATGGATTTTTGAAGTGTTACATTATCCGCTTCAGGAACATTCGTCGCCGAATGACACTAAAAATGTTTAGAAGGAAGGAATAGACTCGAGACTAGCAGCCCAACCAACAACAATACATAGAAAAATCAACCATATTACTTACAAAAGGCAATTTAAAACTTCAACTTACCACACATAAGGGTTCACATTACATTATAAGGAATACCCTTCTCACAACAACAAGAGCTCAACATAATTTTATGAGCCAATTATGTTTAATTTCTACTTAAAAATATTTCATAAAGACTCACTATATTAAAATGCAGGACATAACTCATAACAGGCCTTTGAGAAAAATTTCAAGTCCTAATTCATAATTTCACATTAATTTACTATAACACTACCAAAAATGCACTTTTTGCAAAACCTCACTAAAAAACAAAGCAATTTCAATTTTAGTCATTATTTTCATTATTAGTAAGAACTACTAACCATAGTTATATAATAGATGAGGGTGATGGGATATCATGTCGGACTCGGCCTCCCATGATGCACCCTAAAATAGGTGATTCTTCCACAACACCTTTACTGAAGCCACAACTTATTTCCTTAAATTCCTGACTTGCCTATCAAGAATTTGAACCGGCACTTCCACATAACAGAGGTAATTCATCACACCAAGACCCTCAGTAGGAATAATAGACTTGGGATCTCCGATACACTTCTTAAGAATGGAATCTTGGAAAGCCAGATGAACCGAAGCCATTTCACTCGGAAGTTTCAATTCATAGCTTACCTTACCTACTGTTTGAAAATTTTCATATGGACCCACATAATGAGGACTCAACTTTGCTTTCTTGCCAAATATAACCACCCCTTTAATAGAAAATTTTCAAATACACTTTATTACTTTTTTCAAACTCCAAATCCCTTGTCCTATTATCGACGTAATACTTTTGCCGACTATAGGACGTTTGCCACCGGTTCATTATGATAAAACATTCTCCAAAGTGTTATATAAAAAATAGGGACCAACAAGCGAAGGCTGACCTACTTTAAACCATTCAATAGGAGACCTACACCTCCTACCATACAAGGCTTTATAGGGAGCAATGGAGCAGGATTAGTGAAAACTATTATTATATGTAAAGTCCACCAAAGGCAAATGCTTATCCCAATTCCCCTTGAAATCAACAATACAAGCCATAAGCATATCCTCAAGGGATTAAACAGAACACTCTGCTTGACCATCCGTTTGGGGATGAAAAGTTGTACTGAACTTCACCTTAGTACCAAACCCTTCTTGGAATGACCTCCAAAACCTAGATATGAATTGTGCACCCCGATCCGATATGATGGGTAATCGAATAACATGGTGACACACAATCTCCGTTATGAAGATCCTTGCATAATCTTCCACCGAATAAAGTAGACTTGACGGAATAGTGTGAGAGTACTTGGTCAACCTATACACAACCACCCATGTAGTGTCATAGTGCCTTTGAGTCCGAGGTAAACCCACTACACAATCCATATTGATATCTTCCCACTTCCAAGTAGGAACATGGATTTCTTGTAGTAAGCCACCCGACTTTTGATGTTCGGCTTTCTCTTGTTGGCAATATGGACACTTATCAACAAACTACACTACGTCATTTCGAACCTTCTCCCAAAAATACTTCCGGAACGTCATGGTACATTTTTGATGAACCCGGATGAATGTCGTAGCAGGACTCATGGGCTTCCTCAAGGATATGGTTCCTCAACTAAACTACCCTTCGAACACACAATCTTCCTTGGTACCTCTAAACACCATCCCCCCCTAAGGATAATGCCTCATTTAGCTTACCTAGGACCGATTCCTCCAACTCCATCAATGATTTATCAAGGTGTTGTTTGTACTTCACCTTAACTACCAATGATGACTTGGAATTATGATGGATCATGAAACCACCATTTGGAGAGTCTTCCAACCTCACACCAAACCTAGAGAACGTATAAAAATCCTTCACTAGGTCTTTCTTGGATTTATCTATGTGAGACACACAATACATAGTCATATGACTTAGAGCATCCGCAACCACATGGGCCATCGCGGGGTTATAAAGGACACTCATGTCGTAATCTTTCAATAATTCTAAACCTTATTTTTTGGAGATTCAACTCATTTTGGGTAAACACATATTGGAGACTCTTATGGTCCGTATACACATCAACATGGACACCATACAAGTAATGCCTCCATATTTTGAAGGAAAATACCAGGGCCGCTAACTCAACGTCGTGAGTTGTATTATTTCTCTCATGCACCTTATGTTGCCTATAATCATAGGCTATCACCTTCCCATGTTGCATAATCAAACACCCTAAACTCACCCGGGATGCGTCACAATATAAACAACAGAACTCTTTGTACCCTCCGATAAAGTCATTACTGGAGCGAATGTAAGTCTATCCTTCAACATTTGAAAACTTCTCTCACATGCCTCCGACCACTCAAATTTCTTATATTTTTTGGTTAAAGTAGTCAAGGGATATGAAATGGACGCAAAACCATCCACAAATCTCCGATAATAACCCGTTAATCACAAGAAATTCCTAATGTCTGTTGGAGTCAATGTTCTAGGCCAATTTTTCACCGCCTCGTTTTCCTTGGATTAACATCAACTCCCTCACTAGAGATTATATGACCATGAAATGACACCGAACTAAACAAAAACTCACATTTGCTATACTTGGCAAACAATTGATGTTATTTAAGTACTTCTAACACCACCCTTAAATGGTTAATGTGACCACCCTTATTTTGCAAATATAGCAAGATGTCATTAATGAAGATAATGACAAATGAATCTAGCTAATTTCGAAATATTCTATTCATGAGGTTGATAAATGCCGCAGGGGCATTTGTGAGACCAAAGGACATTATTAAGAACTTATACTGACCATATCCAGTCCGACATTCCTTCTTTGGAATATCCTCACCTCTCACCTTAAGTTGGGTATACCCCGTTCTCAAGTCGATCTTAGAAAAATAGCTTTCCCCTAAGAGTTGATGAAACACGTCATCAATCCGAGGGAGAGGATTCTTTTTTCTTAATATTAACTTTATTGAGTTGGCGTAATCAATACACATTCTTAAGGACCAATCGTTTTTCTTTATAAACAAAACCGGAGCACCCCATGGAGAAATACTAGGTGTAATGGAGTCTTTCTCTAGTAAATCTTTGAGTTGAGCCTTCAACTTTTTTAATTCGTCCGGAGCCATCCGATAAGGAGGAATTGAAATAGGCTTTGTATCGCGTAATAAGTCAATAACAAAATCAATTGCCCACTAGGGAGGAATACAGGGAAGATCATTACGAGAGACCTCCGGAAATTCACTTACTACGGGGACCGACTCAATGGAGGAATTTCGGAGTCTAAATTTTGGACCATTACTATATGGCATAAACGTACTTTGGAGATCATTTTGCATGATTTCAAACAAGAGATGATACGACCTGTACAAATAGAATTTTCCCCGTTCCACTCAACAACAGGTTCATTTTGCCTTATCCTACAATGAATAGAGGTAAAGAAAGTGTGCAACCGATCCATACCCCAAATGAATTCAAATTCAAGCATATCAAGCTCTACTAGTTCAACAAAAGAAACTCTATTGGGCATGATTATTGAACAATTTCTATACATCCTATTTGCAACAACATACTCACCCACTGGGGTAGACAATATAAAAGGTTCATGCAAAATATCGGGCATAATGTCCAAATTTTTAGCTATTAGATGGGTAAAATTAAAAAGTAGCACCGGGGTAAAGTAAGACATACACATCAATAGAGAAGACTTTGAACATGCCGATCACCACGTTGGGAGAAGTCTCTTGTTCATGCTAGAGCAGGGAGCATAGAAGAGGTTCTTCTTAGGAGCCTCATTTGAACCACTTGCTTTATCTTGATTATTACCCTTGTCTTGACCCCTCACATTAGCGAAATATCTAACCTTATGCTCACTTTTACAACAACCAAAAAAATTGTCTGTCCCCATAAGACAATTACCATAGTGCTTCTTGCCACACTTTCCATAAGTTGGCTTCTCGGTTGGTGAACTTGTACCCTTTCACTTTTTAGGCTTAGCAATAGAGACCCGATCACCACTAGCCATAGGGATCTTGGAAGGAACTTGATCAAAAGCCCTTTTCTAAAATCTATGCTTGTCTTGTATCTCAAGACTATTCTTTGAAGAACCTCCATCAAAAGGTATTGCCATATTAGAATCTCTACTCTACGTCTTAGCAATTGGCTCTTCCACATGTTTGGCATGCACCATAAGACGAGAAATGTTCATGTTTTCATATAATATTGCCTAATCACACTCCTCTTGCAAATAATTTTACACCCCCGTCACAAAGCGGCTCATTTCATATCTAGAATCGGAACCAAAGAAGAAGCATATTTTGAAAATTTAGTGAATTTCAAGGAGTATTCATGAACACTCATACCTCCTTAGCGAAGGTTGATGAACTCTACCACTTTAGCTTCCGTCATCTCCGTAGGAAAGAACCGATCAAGAAAAGCTTTCTTGAAGATCTCCAATGTCATTGAACCACTCTTTAATGGCCTATTATCCTTCTATGGGACTAACCATGCTTGAGACACATCCTCGAGTTGATAAATGGCTAGTTCGGCTTTCTCACTAGTAGACAACCCCATAGCCAAGAGTATCTTTTAAACTTCATCGATGAACTCCTTCGGGTCTTCTTCAACTTTGGACCCGCAGAAACTAGGAGGATTGATCCGTCTGAAATCCCTTAGATGGGAATACATGGTAGCAACTTGTTGATTTGGTTAGGGTACAACCTCTCGATTAGCTTGGGTCGTCATTGAATGGGCTTAAGTAGTGGCGGCATATGCTTGTGTAATGATGGATTGGTATATCTGAAGAAGAGCTGCTCTTATATTCTCATCTTTCAAAGGAGGAGGATTCATGAGGGCTTGGTCATCATTACCACCTTCCTCTAGAGGAGGAACTTGATCACCATGGGGAGGAGCTCCTGCATTGGCAGTCTCTTCTTCAACCCTTCCTTCCGCATTCCTTTGAGCATTCATCTCGTATAATCACAACAACAGGATTACATGCGAAATCACACAATAAGTACACTCTAATGGCACAATATTAGATTTACAAGAAAGTGAGAGTTTCCTCGGAATCACGTAGGTTCCTATCCATAAGAGTGGCGTGGTTCATAATTTTCAATATGAACTTATATTGACGTGGTTGAGAGACATTGACTCAAGGATAATTCAACCTCATGCTCTGATACCAAGTTTGTCTCATCCGGGTGTACCCCTTACATTTAACCGGCAGCGTTGTCCTCCTTGAGAACTAAGAGTAGCCTCTTAGTTTACTGCATTTCATTCATAGTTCAAATTTAGCAAAAATATTAAAACTTTTCATTAATTCTACTTGGAGGTTTACATAGACCTCTACATACACAACATATATATATCGAGTATACGTAGACCCTTCATATAGGAAGATAACTTAGTCTTCTACTTTTATTACATTTAAGTATCTAAAGATAACATCGATATATTAGTCATCATAGTTGTCTCATCTCATTAAAATCTTATAAGAGTGTAAGAACATGGTTATAACGCATACATCAATGTGAAAATTCCTCACATGGGCTATATAATATTTCATACTAAATGGAAACAAAGAAACATAGAAGTCTTTAAGAAAAGCAACTACATAAGCTTTTAGTCGCATCACTCTCGGAAGTTGAGTACCTACCCTACTTGGATGAATAAGCGATGCAGGCCTTGTTCAAGTCTTCTTCAAAGAACTTCAACGAGCGGAACCTAAAACGTTGGGGAAACGGAAGAAATGGTTTTAGTACACCACCTATACTATGTATGAGACCATATGCACACGTACTTTGAAAACTTGGTAAGAAAAAGGGACATTTCATAAAGTATGCATTTCTCATTTAAAACCTTTATGCACATTCAATAAGGCCATACACATAATTAATGCATGTTCAATAAGTCATAGTCATGTACATCACACGACCAAGAACATTAAAACTAGTCAATTCAACATGCTTATCATATAATCGAATGCATAATCAAGTAACTCTATCATCAAGTCATATTAGCAACAAGCATGAATAAGAGTACATTTAAACATAACCAAATCAAGTAAATTACCCATGAACCCCTTTCAAGTCAAAAGTGCAATGAACATGCAAATTCCCATAACCTTACTCAATCAAGCAACCCAACAAGAATCATGACTAACATTCTACTTCACATAACATCACATTTAAGAGTATATGTGTCTTACTTTAACCATATAGACCAACACATATATAAGTGAAACTAATCATCATATAGTATCAACAATGTGTAACTTCATCATATGCATATTATATATCATCATAAGTGTATTCAGACATAAGAACATCCTCCTAGGATTCCACTCAAGGCTAACTAGTGCAATGCTTAGGATGAGTCCTATACCCCTACCTAGACTAAGTTATACCTCTTAGGTTATCCTAGTTAGAGTTCATTCCTTTAGTTTAGTTTAAATTTTTGGGAACATCTTGACCAAACCTACATAGACCTCATGAGCTAATGTGAAATCTAGTGTCATAAAATCCTACACCGAAGGAACACGAAATACTTGCCAAAGTAGTACCAAAATTAGACACATAGCAACTATGTAGATCCACTAGCTCTATTCCTATGGTGGGAACATAGTTCAAGAACTAGGAGATATATTTGGGACCCTCTTTATGCTACATGCATTATAGCCTCCAGTCTCAAGAGTACATTAGTCATCCTACCTTTCCTATGTAGGAAAGGCCACTCCTCCCTCTAGTTTACTCAGTGCGAAGCTAGAATTCCTTTTTGAAATATCTTTAATCCTTTATTATCAATCATCGCTTAGTTTAGGTCAATAGGGTCTACACCTTGGATAATCATAATCATCAAAAGCTCAATCAGAATTGTGTGAGTATAAATCCTTTCATTACAATTCATAGAGGTGAGGTTAGAACATTAATATTCATATCATGATAATGCACATTGGTAAATCATTAACCATCCTTATAAAATCTACATCTTAAGCCAACACCTCACAAATCATAGTCAAGACATTTCAATTCAATAGCATATCATCCTATCAATCAGAATACAAGATATACTCCAACAAAATGTAATGACTCAATTACAATTAACCACAATTTGAAGTAAAGGATATAGATCATAAGACATACCAAGTCTTCTTCATAGTTCATCATGAAGATCTTACCATAAAACCTAAATTAAACCCAATTTGGGTATACATCATCATAAGTCAATAATCAACCTGATAACAAGTCTAGAAGAATCACTACATCACAATTCAATACAAGATCATAGCTTAAGACAAGATACATAGGTCAATTAACTTTATAACCTAGATCATCTTCATAAGTAATATCATGAAATACCACCAATCACCCTAATTTTTTTCATGATTAGTGTAACAACAACATATAGTAGTAATTGAACCCATAACAAACTCAATTGAACAAAATACACTAATTCATATCATGATCAAACCTAGGGTTAAGGGTCATCTTCTACAAACTAGATCAAACCATAAACATATATCATAATTGAGTTAGAATATATGTTAATATACTAATAATACCCAAAATAAATAATAAACAATTCTATTCATAACATAATTTTCGAGATTGACAAAGACCTACATGAAAACTCAACTTCTGCAAATCCTTTGAAGAAACTCTTGGAGGAAAGAGTTATCAAAGGTGAATTATATGTCTTATCTCAATGTTTGATGAATAATTTTTTGTGAAATCGTCCCTTTAAATCCCTCAAAACCCTCCCCTAGCCTGGTCTTCAATGGTGTCTTCCAATAGAGAGAGAAAGAAGGGAGAAGGAACAGAGTTTTGTTTTGTGAGTTGTAATTAGACTAATGGGGTTGGGGTCTTTATATGGGGGTTAACTAAGTTAATTAGACTTAATTTAATCCATAACTAACAACCAAACCCCTTAATTAATTAGTTAGGACTAAGATAAAAGCGTGCAAGAAAGTTGGACCTTCACAGATGAGACCCCGTCGATGGTCCGTCTGTAAGTGTACGAGACCTTTCTCCTTCCGTTCTGTACTTGGTTAATGAGTTCAGATACTGGTAAAATTTACCATTAGAAAAAATGTGTATGTGTTGGTCGACGGATTTCATCGACGCCTTGTCGATCCACACACGCCGCATCGATGAACACTGCCCAGGATGTCTTTGACCCAAAAATGAAAGGGTCCTCCTCAAGGGCTCTTGGTTGGTCCTTGGGGAGTCGTACAAAGACATTTCAACCATGAATCTACTTAAAAACATTTTAGACACCCTTCCACCAATTTTCATTATTTTTTTACTCTAAAAAGCTAGTCAAATAGACTAAGCTACGCTAGTACCTCTTGAACTACGGACGTCACGGACGTTCTTGGACATTTTAAATCCTAGACTTCCTAAATCTCTAATATTCATTAAAATAGACCTTAAAACAGTGTATAGACCTTATGATACCTATTATAGGCTCTACAACACAACTTGGATTTTTGAAGTGTTACACGCAGACCATGCAAGCTACATGGAATCCGGTGTTCTACCTCAAATCCAAAAACATGGGGTAACACATATGAAGGTAGAACCTATAGACATATATCGATATAAGTGGATCCACTAAGTAAAAACCCACAGGGGAACGTAGTTATGGAACAAGGAGATCGATACTAGAAACCCAAACTCTATAGACGTGGAGGTTTCCATATGATGAGACAACATCTATGTTGACAACCTGAACTTTCTAAACGTGAGAGTTCTCTTTTGGGAAGCCGTACTTGCTAGACATGAGGCCCCCGCTCTAATTATTCATGTTCACTCCATGATAAAGTCAAACTCCCTTTTTAAACATCTTTATGACTTTATTGAACAGTAGTTCATAATGTAGGCTTTATGATCTTCGTCCCTCTTATATCATAAAGCTCAAAGGTTGCTAAGATGAGAATTATCTTTCATCATAGAACATAAATTATGTGAGAATGAAATGTCACATCATCATATAATATTTATAACTTATTCTACTTTAGAGTACATGAGGAAACCTTTCAAGAGACTCACTTTCACTAGATTATCGTTAACCTTATTCATTCACACATTCATGTTTGGTTTAACATATGTGGGAAACTCTTCCACATAAACACCATCATGAAATACATGTTCATACCTTGCTAATCATATACTTTTTATGCATAATAAGATGTAAAGGTGCATATGAGAATTATCTTTTCAATTGACACCATAAACATATCATATTCATAATTATGCATACTGAGTGTGTATATAAATATTGGTCGTCATAATGACATAATAGCAACAAAATTGGTATTGAAGAAACTCCTCTTCAAAGGATCACAAAAAATTTACAATATCCCCAAGTCATGAAAAAAACACGTATAAAGCCTTTAAGGGGTCGCCACACCTACACTTATTATAAAAGACATAACCACATTCAACATTGAATAGACAATTCCTAACATGGATAAGATCACATATTTATTTATGGGTCATATAGATAGGGCTCATTAGAAAATAGTACCTATCACTATCAATCATGTAAACCATACATTACACTAACATTCTTATTCACATTTTACTTCATATTATCAATACACCTTAATCATGATACTAGCATTGAGGACTACATACATAACATTCTCGGAACACCTTCATACTAATATTCAACAATAACAATTCACATTCCATATATTGCCCTTAAGGCCATGATCATATCATGCATAGATAGACAAGAAGCAAACACTGCAACCATAACTGGACCAAACCATATAACGTCACTCCCAATACTAGAGAGAAGAAGTTAGGTCATCTTACCAATCCTCCAAGCAATGATCAAAATTGATCAATTCTAAAAAAAAATCATACTTAATAGATAAATATAACAATAGCATGCAATATTACATATCAATATATATTTAATTCAATTAACATCAAATCAAGATCACAAAACCCACTTTACAGACTAAATTAAAAGTTAAAGGAGATCATGAGTTCTTCAACGAATCTCATTGAAAATCATCTTAAAAACATTAATCTAAAAGATATTCATCAGTACAACGAATTTGAATAGACTTTTACAATTAACCCATGTTTAGATTGAAAATTGGGAATTTTAATCTTTGAAACCCTTTTTGAAAACCTTTTATACAACTCCTTGAAAGAAATTTTATTCAATAATCAAAATTCATCATACATTATTGATTGAATATTCACGAAAATTGAGCAAGAAATTATTTGAAAACCCATCTCCTAGATTGAGCTTCATTAAGGTCTTCAATGGTGTTGTAGAGAGAGTTTATTTTGACAGGGAAGGGTTAATTTGTTGAATGAAGTCTAATTCTAGGTTGAGGAGTTTTGACCAACTTAAGATATACAAAAACAGGTAGAATAACCGTTTATATTAAATTCCCAAATTTCCCAAAACACCCTACACTAACTAGTTGGACCTTAAGAGTAACGTCCACCTTGACTTTTATTGATGCAAACATAGTCGTGGAACAAGTCCGCGATGTGGAGGCATTCAATAAAGAAATTGTAACTTAGTTTTGGGACATAATAGTTGGCGGACACACATTTCATTAAAAGGTGGATCAATTCCACGATGCTGACTACCTCCGTGAAGCTAATATCTGCATGCTTCCTTGACAACTTCTTGGCAAATGCTTAGGACCTCCTCAAGTACCCTTAGGTTAGTCCTCGGGGAGTCAAACCAGGAGGTTTTGATCCTAAGCACAGTTATTAAGACACAAGGGTCACCTCTACTGATTTTATACTTCAAAAAACACATAAAAACATGAACTACATACTAGAACACACAAACACATAAAAGACTAGTTTTTGAACGTCTTGGTCGGCCCATGACGTTTGACTTCCAAACTCAATAAAACTGACTTGAAAAGTTGTTCCTCATTATTTTAAGAAGTTATTAACCTATCAAACTCATGTGAGGATCTACTTCATCCTATTTTATTTTGAGGGTCGTTACATTGCATGCGACAAAAGGGGTGGTTAGTTCTAGAGATTACACATGCTTGTCGATTTTGCTCGTTCTTTTCCTCTTTTTCTATTTGTTCTTTATGGATGTTGTCCATTCAATTAAAGTTCATTGAATGGGATTGTGATTCACACTAATGCTTTAACTTGTGACTACTCCTTCACATTTCTGTAATATATATGAAATAAATATATCATAATTTCTATTGTCCCTTCTCCCTTCCACCTTTATATTCTAGAAAAACACACATATTTGTGGATGATGACTAATTGATGGATTGGTGGAGATGGCCTATAGGGTCATTTCCTTCAAGAAAGGAAATCATTTAACTAAATATTAAAATATGGTAAGGTTTTATATTGTTTATTATGTGATATATAATTTGTGTGCTTGAGTTTTTATCTTATTTTAAGATGATATCTTACAATAAAAAACAACATACACAATGTGAATGCATATTAATGCTATCACACTGTACTTGCATTAAAAGATGTTTGTATCTTTTTTCCAACACCATATGTTTGTTTTGTTGAAGCAATCATGTATGTTCCTAATTTTTTTATTTTCCTTCTAGTAAAATTTGCACACTTAGGTATTCAGTGAAAAAGTTTTTTTATTTCGTGAAGTATCAATATAATCAATTTAATACTTTTTATCAGTCAAAAATAATCAAGAAGACAAGAACTACGTAGAAGGGACAAATAAAAAAAGTGGGTGTATTTGAAAAAAAACTAAAAGATCTTTCTGTTCTTTCCAAGGAGGAAAATTTCATGTATAGAATTACTACTTTTGCATCAATTTTTTAATATTTGTATTTTTAGAAAAATTTAATTACACATTTTTGATATCCCTAATTATTCTAGTTAATGGGGATCTAATTTTTATTATTATATTATTATAACTCTTCTCATGTGCATTTCCTGTGCAGAATGTTTATAGAAATTGAGGTCAAGTATCGACTTCAACATGTTCACGTTTGGACTAATGATTTCATAAAGATTTATTGTAAATTTATTGGAGATTTGAACTATGTTCGAAATAGGAGCTAATAAATTTGTTTTATGTTGAAATTATTTCATTTAGTTAGGTCTAAATTTTACTTGAGATAGGAAAGATAATTTGTTTTGACATTCTTTACTTTTACAGAAAACCTATTATGTTGCTATTTTATTATAATAGTAGAAAATATTTGCATTATATATTTCTTGCTTATCAAGATGAATATAGTTTTGAATGCATAGATAGTTTCTATGTATTTGTGTTATGAGAAAAACTCTACTATACAGATTTTTCTGGAATGTTAAAATATAATTTGTAGCGACTAAGTGTTAATGACATTTAGGAGAATATAAAATAATGTCACCAATTTTTATGACATTCAACAAGAGCATTTGTTGATATTTACTAATGTTTCAGAAATGTCTGTGTGACATTTTGTAAATGTCACAAGTTAGTGTGTTCAAATTTGTTTACCAACTTTTATTCTTGTCACGAACCGAGAGCATACACTAGTGTTAACTAGAGTATTCGACCTCTTGGATGTCTCACACAAGCCGCATGGATCATTCATTGCATACGACACTTAAAATAGATAAGAATTTAAAACATTCTTCACACATGAAGGATACATTAATAAATAAGCAAGCCAAAAAGTTTAAAACATCGAACTTTAGGATGTGTCACATAAAACAATCTAATGACTTTTGGAGTACAAAATTTGTGACTAAGCCCATACAAGAGTTAAAATAAAGACTAAAATATCAAAAAAGAACACGTGCGGTGTTGTCTTCGAATCTATAAGGACACACCAAACTTCATCTTGAACCCATAGGAAACCTACGCATCATTCATAGCATACCGAACCTCCAATTCCCTACAGTTTAGTCAAAAGTGAAAAGAAGGGGTAAGCTCAGTTAAGCACTAAGTATAAAAACCATGAAAAAGTGAAATTTAGTATAGAAACATGCTTCATGACATTTCCATAAATACCTTCACCATAAGAGTTTAAGACACATAATACTGGTCAACATTCACATATAAGACATATAAACGAGCATCAACATATAACACTTTATTCCATATTCAACAGGTAAGCCTTTTCATCATTTGGACTCTCTACTTAAGGATAAAGTAACAACAACCTAAGTAAGACATGACTAGACTTCCCATACACCCTCTTCAAGCACACCGAATCCTTAAAGCCTCCCTACATTAGAACCTTTCTACTTCAATGTACATTCACTGAGTGAACATTATTCATTTAAGCAATTTACGAAACAATTAACAAATAGAGGACTTCACATAACGGTCTTAGAAGACCTAGGGAACACATGCTATAATCTTCAAGGCTACTCGTGTCATGTATACATAGCATCCGATACAACTATCTACACGTCATAGAACATATCTAATAACTAGAGTCCACATCCCACATGATAGGAATAGAATTTAACCAACATAGACCATACTAGCTAGGCATTTAATCCAGTGTAATAAGATCCCAGACTGTGAACGATGTTCTACTTTCCAAGGGTAAAACTAGGACACATCCCATTTTTGCACATGGTTTAGGAAAAATCAAAAAGGTTATTTGTATTGTAGTCTCGTACTCAAGTAGAGATACATCCTTAAGCATATCCACTTCGTGATTTTCCTTTTCTCCAATAGAGTAAGTTGATTCACATAAACGTATTAGAGAAGGTACCATCACTAACCTACCAACTAATAACACCATTGAAAAAAAGGGCACCACAAGGGTCTACTGATAAAGGTTCATTAGGATAGCTCATTAATGAAATGGGTACCATGCTAGTTCTATCTGATTCAATTTTCGTTATTAATCTTCTTTTCATATTCAAGGTTTCACATTCGCTTAGGTTTTGATACTCATCATGAAGGGGCACCATACATAGGTCTACTGGTTCAAGACATATTCTAGAATACCGTATTTATCCTTCATGAAAGGACACCAACTATCGGTATACCGATACTAGACTTTACTTCATTCTTTAATTTTCATGAAAGGATACCTAAACCTAGAATGTCAAGAGATCACATTAATCATATCATTCATGCTCGAGTAAGGAAAACTAGGTCTACCTAATCCAGACACCATATGAAAAAGCAAAGACTCTTCATAGTCTATTATAACCACACATGAAAATTTATAGGATTTATGCCTTTCAATACAGTTCACTCACATTATACAAGATCACCTTCACATTACATTCACATTATACAAGATCACATACATAATACATTTACCTTATACATTTATGTATGGCATAAAACCTTATACATAGTCCACTACACCATTTTAGGCCTACAACCACACTAAATGTGAGAAACACTTGAAAAGTGTTGTTTAAAATATTTTTGGGAACACTTTTAAAATATTGCCTAAATTTTTAACTTTTGGCAATGAGAATATTGGCAACATTTGTAAGCGTACTCTTCAATGGTATTGGCCAAAAAAATACTTAACAAAAAATTCATAGAACACAATTTACTCTTTTGTTAGTAGAACAAGCTTTTCTCCAGAACTGCAGATCGAAGAGAAAAAGCTGAAGAACGTAGCTGAGCTGAAGAACTGATCAAGATTTGAGCTGAAGCTTCTCTTCTCCAGAACATGATTTTCTCGAATGGCTGAAAATATGAAGCTAAACAAATAAGTATCGAAGAATTGAGGATCGAAGAACTGATGATCAAAGAAGTGAAGAACGGAAGCTGAAGAACATAAGAGCTTAGCGATGATTTCTCCGATACCAATTTCATCAAGTGTAGGTAAAAATTTTGTACAATCGAGTATCCTTCTTATTCTCTACTAATATCTAGCACTAAAAACAATATTCTTGTCAATTAGTTAAATTTTTGTTTTGGGTTTAAAAAGAATTGATTAGTTTGGGGGTTCGTACACTTGAAATTCCAAAGTATTGGCCGAAATCTGAACGTCAAAGTTAAGCCTAGGAATCTTGAGAAGACGAGAAAGAGGGCATTACTACTGGAAGCATTTGAGTATGTAAGTATATATCTTTCTGTTTTTATAGTGTTTCCTATGTACCAATTTTTGTATTATTTTTTGTTTTTGTCTTCTGTACCTGCAAATTGTGCAAGTAGTTAGTAAATGTATATCCTTAAGGTTCACTATTTACTGTTAGACGAGCTACTAGTCGATTTCTTCAAGAAAAATAAGTTTTGTCATGTGATATGATCCCAAAAATAAAGGGATTTGATGTTTATTGTGATGTTTATTTGGTATTTGTATTATTCGAGTTTTTTATTGATAAAGTTAAAGTTTGTATTGTCGAGTTATATCTCTTCTATTTTGAACTCTTGTTACGTTAGATGAGCCGCTTGTCGTTTTCTTAAAAAGAATAACATTTCGCAGTGTTATATGATCCCAAAAATGAAGGGGATATGATTTCATTATAAAGTAAATTTGTTTATTGTATTTTTCAAGTTATTTTTCTTCTTGATTGGGCTCTTGTTCTGTTAGGCGAGGTGCTGGTCGTTCTCCACAAGAAAATTATTTTTTGTAGTATGAAATGTTCCCAAAATTGAAGGGGATTTGATTTCATTGTCAAGTCGATTTTTTTTTCTATTTTTTAAGTTATATATCTTCTTTTTTGAACTCTTGTTCTGTTAGACGAGCTGCTGTTCGTTTTCTTCAAGAAAATTAAGTTTGTTAATGTCATACTATCCCAAAAATAAAGGTGATTAGTCCTTAAAGAATAAAGTTACAATTATGTTTTGTTCTGACGTTAATGAACTATGTAAAAAACAATTGAACTAATGTAAATGACTTGCAACAGTGTTGCACATTAAATGTGGAAAGAGTGATAAATTCATTTGCATCTGAAACATGGATTCTTTAAAGCATTGTTTGCATCTGGTGATACTTGGTCTCTTTAATAGTTTAAAGGTTGAAAGATCTAATGTAAATGACTTCATTTGATGCTGCACATTAAGTTACAGGTTAATTAAAAGCATTCTTTCATCTTTTCCTAACGGGTTCTCTAATGTCTATCTACTTGTATCTAGCTACACATCCTTTTCTGAGAATTTTTTTTTCTACTCAAAATTTGAATTATTGATTGTTTTCTTCTTATAGCATAGATTATAGTGTGTTCTCGAAGAATAGATCGTATTTTAAAGATGAAATAAACTATAGCTGATAAAAGATGAAGTATCACATATACCTTATGGAAGTTACTTCTTATACATAATGTACATAGTGGGAAGAAACAACTATAGATTTCAAGAATATATGTTACAGAAATAGCATGATATTTTTCCGTTTTTGTAAAGCTGAATCAATGGTTGTTCTTTATTTGTTCATAGTTCACGTAAGCCTTCTTTTCTAGATTACTTTTTTCTTCTTTTCTCTATTAGATTTCTTCAAGTTACGCAACTTGTTTGATTTCATTTGTGAAATCAGTTTGTTGTTGGTATTGTCCGGGTTAGATCTCTTCTTTATTGAACATTTGTTCTTTTAGACTATCTACTGATCATTTGCTTAACCAACATTAACTTTTGTCCTGTGATATGATCAAAAAAAGAAGCGGACCAGTCCTTATAGTATTGAGTTACAGTTTCATTTGGGTCTGAAGTTGATGAACTATGTCAAAAGCAATAGAACTAAAATAAATGACTTCCTGTTGTGCTGCAGATTAAAGGTTGAAACAGTGATAGCTTCGTCTGCATCTAAAGCATTTATTCTTTAAATCTTTGTTTGCATGTTATGAAACTTTTATTCTTCAAACGTTGAAAGAACTAATGTAAATTAATTCTTGTGGTGCTGCACATTAACTTACAGTTTTGTTAAAGAATTATTTCATTTTCTTTCTAACTGGTTCTCTGATTTCTGTTTACTTGTATTTTATTTAATCATCATTTTCTGCGGGTCTTTTTTCTTGGCCTCTACATTTTATTAGTTCATGTTATACTGCTTGTTTGAATTACTTTCCTTCTTCGAGATTAGCTGGTCAATTTATTTTTGAAGTATATCAAAGTTAGTGGCATGACAAGATCTCAAAAGTGAAGATGATCAGTCTTAAGAGAAAACACTGATCACTCTTAAACAGACGAACTCACAGGTCATTCATTAAGACTGTAATAATAGAGAAGATATAGGAATTCGTATTAGACTCGAGAAATCTATTCGGAATTACAAGTGAACAATTGTTTTCCTTTTAATACTAACAGAGCACACTGGAAAGTGTGTAGTTATTAAAACTGACCCAGATATTGTGTGTTCTAAATAATAGATTGATTTTAAATTTTATAGTTTAATGTACTAGTTACAAAATCAATTATGAAGAGTACTATCATATAGTAATTTGATGCTCTTGGGGTAATTGGAAGAGGTAGAGGTCGAGGGCTTAAATCATTGACATAAAAAGGAATAGTTCCATATAACAATTTATTTTTCAATCTAGTGATCTATTTAAATAATACATCAAAGAAGTTGAAACAGGTAAACTTTGTAGTATACACATATCCCCTCGTCAATGTATTATCTTTTATCTATTTATCGATGGATTTTTCTTTTCTCCAGGTACTATTGTGAAGGGACAACAACAAGAACTTACAAAAGTTACCATACCTTCTAGTCGTGAAAAGGAAGTGAGAAATCAGAAATCCATGTCTCTCGAGAAAGTATTTGAAAGTTAATACTTCATAATATCCATGTGACAAGAAAGTTGAGCAACATCCATAAGGTTAAAACAAGTATGTTTTCGCATGACTGTTGAGATATTAATTGCATAAATAACATATTTTGAATGTGAAAAGTTTCCCATAGGCTTAGTGAAACCATGAGCACCGTACATCAGTTGTGTCATTCTTTATGGCATATAGTTGAACATATTTACTACTGCATGTCAAGCTTTTTAGATTCCTCCCTCTTGGGTGTATGTGAACAGTGATCTCTCTTACTACCTTTTTCTCAACATATTACTTGTAATATAAAACCTTTCAGGTTCTTTTGTGTAGGGACGAGGAGCTGAAAATAAGAACTCAACTTTTCTTCTAGTCAAGTTGATACTCCTATTTGTTTATTTACTAATAAAGTAAAGCAATGTACCCAAGAAGTTTAAACAAGTATGATTTTCAAAATAAGTTGTATCTTTGATTCCATATATAATATAAAAGAAATTCCAAATATTGTATTGTATGATTTCTTGGTTCTAGATGCAATAGGAAACGGACAAGAGGAAACACATGGATCTTTCTGCTCATCTTTAGGGGTTTCTGAAAATAATGTGGAATCTAGTCAACAATTTACATCAATTAACAAGCATACTCTAGTCCTTGAGAAGAGAACACACAAACAAAATTCCCTTGTTATTCTCATCAAGTTATGCAAGACTCCCAATCAACTAAAAAAGGTACGAAAATTTACAAATCAATTCATTTTCAATATCTTGAACTAAATGTTATTACCATGTGAGCTACATTCAACTCAACAGAAAAACAAAAACTTTAAATGAGGAAAACAAACCCTTTAAATATCTCTTGTCTACCATAGAAGATGAACCAAAGGAAATAAGAAAAATGAAAGAACTTTTTGCTTCTCAACAATTGCATAACCCGCATATTACATCACCCGTATCATTTGAGTGGCCACTAACTTATTGCTAACCAAGTAATTAACAAGTTACCAAATTCTATATGTGATTAGTCTTTTAAGAATTTAGTGTATGGCTGAACTCTTACACGTTTGCTGCAGGTTCACCTATACAAGTTAGTTTTGTTCAGTATGTTTTTTAACTTTTGTTGGCAGGACAACATTCTGTGACCAACTCCCTTCCTGCATAAGTTAGGTTGGTTCATCCTAAAATTTTCTCAAGAAGGGGATGACACATTCAATAATTCTATATATGAATCTTTACAAAAATGGTGTTTTAGTGCAGATTTTGTTGATAAAACATAGTTGTTTTATATATATGTTTCGAGTTATTATAATGTTTGTGTCATTTCTTTTTTGACAGAAATGATCCATTTAGCAGCTTCTGCAGTATAATAGCTACCAAATTTGAAATGCCTCAGTTGTTCGCAGTTATTTTATTGTGTAAGTCATTTCTTTTCTATATTAAAGATGAAAAATTGATACAGATTTAGTTTTATCCTTTTAATTTGATGTCTTGGAAATTCGATAGTGAAGAATCCGTGCAACTTAACCATTACGAATAGGCTTTTATCAACCTAAGAAAAACTTTTACATCACTTGCAGGGTTATAAAAATAAATTTTTTATATCTGTTGCTTTTTTACATCATGCTTCCATACATATACATAATATCTCGGTGTAAAGTCAAGCAAAACAGAGATTTGAGTCGCGCCTTGATCTTGTTTAGAGAATCAAGTAACTCACTAACATGTATCATTAGAATTGCTTAACAAATCAATGCCTACTTTATCTCTATTTTTCTAATTTTGTACACATACAGTTACATGCACACGGATTGAGATTGTTTTACTTCTTCAAGGATTAATGATTCGAAGAAAAAAAACAATAACTTGTTTGTTTCCCTACTACAATAATAACCTATTGGTTAATAGCTGAAACGGTGATTTTATGCCTGTTTAGTTACTCTGCATCAACTTGTTTCCCCAAAATCATAATATAAATTTTCATGATGGATAATTTGTTCATTTTTGCTAGCTTACTTCACTTAATATTAGCTTTCATTATGGATTTTGTATTCTTGGTGAATGCATCTCATCAAGGCTTTCTTAAGTAGTTATCTTATATTTTTGCAGCTTTTTCTTATTTTGGATATACCTTGGTGGATTTTAGAGTTCTTTTGTGAATAATGAAGCTCAAGTTAATATGCAAGTTTAGAAGATACACAGAACCATAATTATTAGAGATATTTAAGCAATCACTTTCTATGTATTGGTTGTACAATAAATGTTTCTCGAAATTTAAATGAAATATATAGTTTCAATTTAATTATTAGATAATTTTGTGATTTAGGGCAAATATGTTATTATAATTTCCATATATTCAATTCGAAGGTATTATTGTAGGACGTCCAATGTTAAAGTTAGACATTATAAGTGTTTCTCTAGATGAGATAAAAAGTTACACATTATAAGTGTTGCTCTAGATGAGATATAAAATTACACTTTATAAGCGTTGCTCTAGATGAGATACAAAAGGCAACATGTTATAAGTTTTTCTCTAGATGAGATAAAAGGCAAAAATTTATAAGTGTTGCTCTAGATGACATATAAAAGGCATCACTTTGATGTGTAATCAATAACAGTGAAAAGGAAACGCTTTTAGTGTAGTATAATAAAAAAATAGTTGTCACCAATGCATCAAAACAAAGTCTGCCCTTGTACCTATTTGGCTATGCTTTATAAGTGTAGCCAAAGATGAGAACATTTAAAAAGTGTTACCTAATGTCAAAGGTTACATTTCATTAGGCCACCCCCTAAAAAGTGTTGCTTAATGTCCAAAACTGTAGCTTTTTATAAAAGGCCACACTTTGTGATAGTTTAGTCTACACATTAATGGGGTGATCATAGGCCTTAAATGGTGTGTGATTGCATTACTTCACATACCCAACTATAAATTATACCTTCATAAACTTCATAACATGATACTACTACAATTCACATAATAATGCAAACACGGCCATGATCAAAGTAAGAACAAGAAGAACCCCACTATCATAAGTGTACTACACCACTCAAAAAGAATTCTATGTTCAATTCTACATTAGAAAGTGAATTAGGTCAACATAACTTCTTACAAAAGCCACAATAACCATCCCATAACTTCTCCCACAACTCATAGTATAATAACATAATTAGTAATACAAATCAACTATACAACTCATTATAATCACAATTTCATCAATATTAGATGATAATCAATAACCCAATTCATAACTCATTATAAAGGGTTCGTGGAGATTTTCATTGTAAAACATCAATTGAACTTCAATAGTGTCATATCTAATTATTTGTAAATGTTTTATGAAAGAACCCTTGATTTAGAGTAGAAATTGGATTTTTTAAAAATGTGAAATCATTGAAATGACTTTGAAATTTGCTCGAAGCGGATAGATAACCATAGATAAATAACTCCCATATCTTAATCGAAGAAATCTCAAGAGAATTGAAGAAGAAAGCCATTGAAATACACAACCCTAGCTCTATCTTTGACCTTGATATTCCATGAGGGGGGGGGGGATTTGGAGACAATTTTGTGAGGGAAGGGCTTTGATTTAGGGAAAAGAGAAATAATGAATTCTAGTTGATGGTTTAAAAGTTTTAACACTCTCAAAATACTTGAATAACATAAAATAACCGACCCTATTCTTTAAAAGATTTAGGGTGAATTTACTAATTCACCCAACCTTGGCCAAATTAACTGTAGAAACCAGACCACGGATTGTGCTCTAGTCCATGCCTTGTCAATGAGGTTGTGCTTTGGGACGAGACTCAACACCTACATGCCCTGGAGTCGTGATCGATGTCCAAGACAGATGGATCGTCAATGAATTGAGGAGCTATGGTTTGGAGTAGTCAACCATGATTTTCAGGTAGATTCTTGGGTAAAAGATGGGGTCCACCACAAGGACAAATTGTGGGTCCATGGGAAGTCATACGTGACATTAAACCCCGAAACTCTATCTTCCTCTAATATGAGTCAACTCCACATGACTTAGACCTCAAAAAAAATCTCCCTCTCAACAAAAACACACTAGTACATAAACGAAAAGTCTTCGAATGTTATGGTCATTCCTTTACCTTTGACCTCAAACAGAAGCAAACTTAACCATAAATTAATTTTAACCATAAATAAACAAGTTATTATATCATAAAACACAGTTGAAGATCTAGTGTATCCTATTTCATTTTTGAAGTCTTACAGTACTCCCCCACTTGGAAAACATTTGTCATTTAATGACACTAACACACTTTCAAGTGTTATGAATCAAGACTAGCAACTCACAACCCTACCACATCATACATTCGACAATATATTCAATATAAAAAGCTAGGTGGATAATCAACACCACATATAGAGACTCAAAACAAAACAAGAAGGTAGAAACAACATCAACAAACTAATTATTCATAAGTCTTCAAATTTCTCATTTCATATCTGGAGGAAGTTCATTCTCTTCATCACATCATGCTCGTATAAACCTCACTTAGCACATAATGCAATTTCATATCAAAGCACAGTCATGTAAAATTTTGAATAAGGCACATTTAAAGTAATTTTCCCCATAAAGGCTCAACATGCAACTTCTCAATAACACATCAGGCATGTTCAACAAGTAAACTCATGCAACATTTTTGACATCTTATTAAAGATTCATATCAATATAATGAACATAACTTCCCCTTTTAGAAACTCATTTTCTTAATTATTTAGAATTTAACGAAGAAATGTATATCAAAAGGAGAATATATGGCAACTCATTTTTCACAAAAGACTCCATAACATGAACCAAGATACTAAGAACTCTTAGTTTTAGGCTTTAATAGGCATAGAACAAAAAAAATATTTTTATACATAACAAGCTTACTATTCATTATTTACCAAAACCCCCCTCTTGGGACAAACTCATCTAAGGTTAACATGAACATACCATAAGAATCTCAATCAAGAAACAATCAACCTAACCAAAACCATTCTCACCCAACTCTTAAATTTATTAAACCTCTTGATTCAACAACATCAATCAAGCCTAACTCATGAACACCAAAGACTCCCAAAAGGCCTCATAATCTATCCACAATATCCACCACTTAGGAGAAACTCATACTAGCCCTTCCAAACATCACCTTCTCCAATTCTATGGTCTGACAAAAAACAACATCAAACCTTTTTACTCATCACATCGATACATTTCTAACACAACATTTTATCATCTCTTTCAACCAACTCAAAATCACAAAATACCTAAGCCGCCAATACTTATTTTTATAAGAAAACTCATCAAACCTAAGGTCATCATGAGAATCTTGCACCCCGTATCTACCAATAACAAACAACCTTTTCTCTCCCTCAACCTTGCAACATAACCCTTACAAGGAAAACATACCCAATGGAACATAACATAACGGACAAGGGAAAGAAATAACATAGAAAAAATCTTAGGAACGAGTAGAAGAATGTAGAAATTAAACTTTCATAGCACCCAATAACCTTCTATTCTTAATGTTTGTGCGCTTCACATTATGAACAACACTCTATTAGATATGGCTTTGAAAAACCTAATACCATCCTATAATGTTATGCTTTGCAACCATATTTGTCACGACCTCAGAGCACCCCTAGTCGTAACTTGAGTATTCAACCTCTCGAAGGTCTCATACAAGCCACATGGATCATTCATTGCATATGACACCTAAAATTAGATAAGAATTTAAAATTTATTCATACACGAAGAAAAATTTCATTAATAAGGAAGCCATAGAATTTAAAACATCTAAGTTTGAAAGATTTCTTATAAAACCATCTAATAACTTTTGGAGTACAAAATTTGGGACTAAACCCATACAAGACTTAAAATAAAGACTAAAATAAAATAAAAGAATACATGGGGTCTTGTGCTCGAATCTATGAGGACTCACCAAACTTCATCTTCAACCCATAGGAAACCTATGCATCATAAATAGCATACCAAACGTCCAATTCCCTACACTATAGTAAAAATTAGGAAAAGAAGGGGTTAGGACATTAAAGCACTAAGAATGGAAGCCATGCAATAACATGCAAAAGGGACATTTAGTATAGAAACATGCTTTGATAAAATTTCCATAAATAACGTCATCATAAGAGTTTAAGTTACATAATACAAGTCAACATTCACATATAAGGCATATTAAACTAGCATCAACATATATCACTTAATTCCATATTCAACAGGTAAGAGTTTTAATTATATGGACTCTCTACCTAAGGTTACTCTAAGACCCATCTAAGTAAGGCAGAGCGAGACCGCTCATAAACCTTCTTCAAGAACATCTATGCATTCATCAAGGACACCATAGATAAGAACATTTCTAATTCAACATACTTTCACTACGTGGACATTATTTATTTAAGCCATTTAAGAGAAAACTAAACAAATTGGGGACTTCACATAATGGTCTTTGAAGACCTAGGGAACTCACTCTCGCATCTTCAAGTCCTACTCATGACAGGTGTAGATAGAATCCCATATTATATAACCTATCCAATAACAAGAGTGAACATCCTATATGACGAGTATTGGCCTTAACCAATATAGACAATTATATCTAGGCATGTAATTCAATGTCATAAGGCCCCACCCCGTGGAAAGTGGCCTACTTGTCATGGGTAGACATAGAAAAAAACCCATGTAAGCACATGGTTTAGGGGATATCAAAACGCATATTTGTACTCAAGTAGATGTACATTCTTAAGCATATCTAGTTTGTGATTTTGCTAAGTTCCCATACATTATGTTCATTCACATAAGTGCATTAGAGAAGGTACCATCACTAAGCCTACCAACTCATAATGCCATTTCAAGGAAAGGCACCACAAGTGTCTACCGATCAAGGTGCATTAGGATAGCTCATTCATGAAACGGGTACCATGCTAGGTCTGTATGATCAAGATTAATTATTAGCCTTCTCTTCATTTTCAAGGTTTCATATTAACTTACGCTTATAGACTCATAAACAAGGGGCACCACTCTTATGTCTACCGGTTCAAGGCATATTGTAGAAAACCTCATGTATCATTCATTAAGGGGCACTAAATGGCGGTATCCCGATTCTAGACTGTTAGTCATTCATTCATTCGTTCTCTAGAAAGGATGCCGAAGCCTACGAAGTGAAGAGATCACATTAATCATATCTTTCATGCATCGTGTAGGGACAACCAAGTCTACCTAATCAAGACACCATATCAACATTTAAAGACTCTTCATAGTCTGTCATCATAACACATGATCATTTAGAGGACACATGCCTTTAAACACAATTCACTAACATTATACAAGATAACCTTCACATTACATTCATATTATACAAGATCACATGTATATGACATAATACCTTCTCCTTATACCCTAATGTATGACATATAAACTTATACATAGTCACATTACTTCACATAACAAACAGAAAATATACCTTCATATATACCATAATATGAACTCCTACAGTTCACATTATTATGGTGACAAGGACATGATCACACAAGAACAATTGTATATCAATTCTACATTAGTAACAGAATTAGGTAAACTTACCTTCTTCAAAAAGATGAAATCACCATTCCTTAACTACTACAACAAGTCACGACATAATGGCATAATTAACAATAAAAATCAACTATACAACTCATTATAATCACAATTCCATCAACATTGATCATAAGGAATAACCCAATACATATGCCAAATTTAGGGATTTTTTAGATCAAGGATTCATGTATATTTACATTGTATGCATTAATATAACATCAATAATATCGTATAAAATTATTTGAAATTGATTCATGCAAGAACCCTTGAATTAGAGTATTAGTTGAACTTTTTTCATAAAGATTGAAATCACTTTTAGAATGGATCTAGGGTGATAGAAAACCTTGGATAAAGAAATCATATACCTTATTAGATGAAATACCAATAGAATTGAAGAAGAAATCCATTGGAATCCACAACCCTAGCTCCATGTTTGACCTTGATCTTCCATGGGGTTTTTTTGAGAGAACATAAGGAAGAAAGGATTTTAATATAGGGGAAAGAGAAATAATGAATTCTAATTAAGGGTTTAAATGTTTTAACACTCTGAAAAATACCTATATGACATAAAATACCCGACTCTACCCTTTAAAAGAGTTGACGTAAATTTACTAATTCACCCCAACCTTTGCGATATTAAGTGCAAAATTGGAAGTGCTATGGACGCCCACCTGACCATAGACTGTGGTCTGGTCCACGCCCCGTCAATGGGGTCCGTGGTTTGTAACTAAGGCTTAACACCTGCATGCCTTGCAGGCCTGATCGACGTCCAATACTGACAGGCCGTCAATATATTGGCGAGGTATGGTTTAGAGGCAACAATCATGCTGCCCTGGAAGCTTCTTGGCTAAAAGATGGAGTCATTCTCAAGGTCCCCTTGTGGGTCCTTGGGAAGTTGTACCCATATGTTAAATCGGGAAAAGCTATGTTACTCTACTAAAAGTCATCTCCACATGACTTGGTCCTCTAATAACATCTTTATCTCAACAACGACACACTAGCACATCAATGACAAGCCATTGAACTTCTCGGTAGTTCCTTGACGTTTGACCTCAAACACAACCAAACTGAACATGTTATCATCTCATAAAACACATGTGAAGCTCTAGTGCATCCTATTTCATTTTCGGGGTCTTACAACACTAAATGTCAAAAAGTTTAAGTGACATTATTAAATTTTATATATCTAATATCTACATTTACTTATATGTCACAAATAATTATTGTACATTATATATCCCTTACAATCATTTCCTTTATCATAAAAAAATGTCATATATATCTCATACCAACATTAACCGAAATGTCGAAAATAAATGTCATATATATTAAGCTTAAATATCCCTAAATGTCATATATCTCAAACTGACATTCACCTAAATGTCAAAAATAAATATCATATATATGTTATCAACACCCAATTAAATGTAAAAGAATAAATTTTGTATTAATCTTACAAACATTTACATATGTGTCTCAAAGTAAATGACACAAATTCTGTTCACCATTTTTTTAAATGTCACAAAATTTTTTTACTAATTCTTCCCAACAATTATCTAAATATCGGAAAAATCCTGACCCTAAAATTTACAACATTTGGTCCAAACATAAAATAAATGTTAATGAACAAATTTGTGACTTTAAGCATCATTGTATAAGATTAAAAATGCCATTGTATCTCCTCTTTATTGTAGTGTTGTGTTGATTTGCCTTAGCCTCTGTAACGATATTAGCCACAATCATCCACTCCAAGTCTTTGCTGTCTTAAAGGAGTTTATAGTGATGTAGACTCCACATTTCCAGGAAGGGATAATTGGGTCGATTGGAACCCTCCCGCTGGAACTTTCCTTCTTCTTCTCTCTCCTTTCCTTAGCTAATTCAATTAACTTTTCGTCTCTTCTAAAATCAGGTGGTCTTATTTGTCGTGGTGGAATGTGTCTCCTTGCCACCATCATCAAACATTGAGTGTAGAATTACTTTGCCAATCTAGTTGATTAAGTGTTCATCCACTTAGACGATTCGCTGAAGGTAATGTGTGGAGGCCATAAAGGTGCAGACAAAATGAGAATGGAGAATCATTCGGCTAGCCCCAAAGCATTATTAGCTACATCAGTTTTTCCGCAGAAAATTACAAGATCATTAGCCATTTAACATTGAATTTAATGATAAACAAAACATAAGGCGAAGTATCGAGTGGTTTGGCGAGCTTGGCCTAGCTCACCAAATGACTCCTTGTACCTATTTTCCATGCATCTTCCTAATTTAACTCCGAAACATTTGGTAACTTAATTCAAAGCTCTACAACCAAAATTAGCTAATAATTAGAGCAAATGCATATTCCCATGGCAAAATAATGCAACTCAAAGAACTGGAAAAATTGGATTTTTTCATTAAAGAAAGAGTCATCAAAGAATAATCAATAATGCATGTTATCCAATTTGTAGAGAAACATTTAGCATATATTTTAAAAGATTCACATTATGCAATTGAGTACAATTTTATCGAAAGAAATGCATTGTTAGTACTACCAACCTTGTATGCTAATTAAATTCCACGTCGAATCTAGGATATAAAGAAATCTAGATTCTGAGCACGATTTAAAAAACTAAGTTTAAAAGTGCAAGAACTATAAAACTAGAGTACTGGTGTGAGTTTGTGAAGAGGAAAAAGTGAGGAAGAGTAAATGAAAGTCGAGGTTTGAACGTCAAAAAGGTATGGTTTCTCTTTTCTTTTGGTACCTTTCCCAAGAGACCCCCTAAGGTTCAGATAAATCTATTCCAAAAACTAGCATTGTTCCCCGTTGCATGTCACTGTCACTAGCTCCCATTTAATCATAGTTTGGTTATGTTTGCTGGTAGAAAAATAGGGATGAAACGTACTTTCGTGATGATTATGTGTTTATATGTATGTTTGGAATTATGTTATTTATGTTGATGTTTCCTAAAATATAACTACATGTGTATGTGTGTGTTGCCGTGGCTACTGTTCATGGTTTAGAACATGAAATGACATGATACTTTTTTATATTTCATGTACACATGTTGATGTAAATGTGATATTCATATGAGTTGAAATATGGCTGAATTGAGGGATAATCTATTGTGTAAACGAATCCATGAAAACGCACCTAAAACATTCTAAATGCACTACGAAATTCCCCTAAGAACTAAGGTGTAACTCTATGAAAGGATGCTGAAAGATTAAAAGAAAATTTCCAGCTTCTAGTGATGAATATCGGTCAGCAAACAGGGTTCAAAATGTTGAAAAAAATGAATTAAAACAAGTGAGGTGATGGAGTATTGAACCCGTGACTTCACCATGTTAAACACTATGAAAATAAAGAATTAAAAAGAAATGTGGTGAAGGGGATTCGAACCATGGTATTGGCTGGAAAATTTAACTTTAAAAAAAAATAATAAGAAATGAGAGGAGTGGGATTCAAACCCACCACCTCTCAATAAAATTTAAGGAGGAGAATAAAATAAAAATAAAGGGGAGGCGTGTGGGAATCGAACCCACCACCTCTTAGGTAGATTAGGGAGGAGAATAAAAGAAAACTAAAGGGGGAGGCGTGTGGGAATCGAACCCACGACCTCTTAGGAAGATTAAGGAGGTGAATAAACAAAAAATAAAGAGGGAGGCGTGTGGGAATCGAACCCACGACCTCTTATGCAGATTTAAAGAGGAGAAGAAAAGAAAAATAAAGGGGGAGGCGTGTGGGAATCGAACCCACGACCTCTTAGGCAGATTTAAGGAGGAGAATAAAGAAAAATAAAGAGAGGCTGTGGGGGTTTGCTCCCACAACCTCATAGTCAACTCGAAAAAGACAAGGAGAATTAGATAAAATAAAAATAAAAGGGGCTGCGGGGGTTCAATCCCACAACCCCTCGCCCGAGTAAGAGGTAATCAAAAGAAGAAAAATAAAGAGGAAACATTGATGTTGCGGCTCGATCTTGGGTCCCAATGTCATGTGGACCGAAATACAATAAATGAAAAAAATGTAAGTGTTGTCTAAGGGATTCGAAATCGGGTTCAGATCAAAATCGAGATCTTGGCATACATACAAGATGTATAAGTCTTGTACTACATAATCTTAGGAAGATATGAATCACTTAAACGAACTTATGAAGCCTCATGGCTTGTATGTACAGACCCATAAGTCTAGTATACATTTAAAAATAAGTCAACCTAAGATTTATGTAATGAAATTATGTAACCTGAGAAGGGTTCAGTACGAGTGTAAAACACACTAAATTTCCAAGTGCATTGGCATACGATGAAATGATTATTATGTAATGAAATGATGAAACCCTAGAAGGGTTAAGTAAGAGTGTGAAACACACAAATGGCCAAGTGCATTGACATATGATGAAATGAACATTCTCGTAAAAAGGGGTGAGTCATTATGAGAGCAAATGTGATAATGTTGGTGAATATGGTGATAACATGATATGAGGCTAATGTAAAAGATGAGAGCAATCTCAAATGATCCTAAGTAAATGTTACCAAAACGTACTCACCTATGAGAGTGTAACATTAATGAAGAGACCCGTCTCTATGAACACTCTAATGAAAGTATTGAGATTAACACACTTAATACTAATGATGAGATCAGAAATCATCTATTGAGCTATGATGTCCTCATACAGAAGCCAACTTCCATGATGTATGAGTTGAATGTAATGAACTTTATAATGAGCACCGATAGGCTAGCTATGAGCTGTGTTGACTTTCGGGAAGGGCGGAGATTCACGTAACTCTCATGAAATGAGACTGTCTGGCATGCCGGGTATGTGTCTCCTTATATCTCCTAGTCTTCGAACCTATACTGCCAATGTAGGGATATGGCGGGGTTCAATTCACATTACGCTATCATGTTTTGGGTCACTTTGGCCGGTGATTCCACCTCTTCTCGTTGTTGGTTTTCATGACACTGGATTTTTTGATGCTCACATGATCTATGCCGGTTAAAGTTATAGTTCCCAATAAATGAATGAATGAGGCCAACCTCAAATGATGAACATAATGAAACGAATGATACCAAAGGTGTTAGGATAGGATAAACAAGAGGTGAGTTAGATTCAAGTAATGACATTAGGTCATTCTTGGTCATTGCACAATCAACCCGATGAAAGTCTTAAATTACATCCTAGGTATCGCTGGTGTTTATATTAGCCCATGAATGAAATGAAATGAAGTACGTATGAATGAATACAGCAGACTCTGTGTTTGCTAAAGCAGATTCCCTAGTGGAGGTCCCATATTTTGAGCCCTCATTTTTGGGAAGTCTTAATGTAAAGTCCATGATTCCAATGTCTCATGGCATACGAATGAATAATATGAACAACGTTATGTGATATATGAATTATGATATGTGCTATGTGTACGCTGTTGTGTGCTGTGTGCAAAATGTTAAGTATGATGATGCATGTTACTCTCATGGCATAACTTTCCTTATCCATATTTGGAAATCTCATAAACATTCCTAATCCAAATTTGGAAATCTCACTCACTTTCCTAATATCAATTTGGCAAGTCCACTGACTTGACCTTCTACAATCATGTTCTTAGGAAAGAGAAATTCTTACTCATACATGTCCTTGGTGTGTGATTGCATATACCCATACTTAGTACAAGTGTGCACTAACCCTATACAACTCTACAACTTTAGGTGCAGGCACAGGTGGACGCTAGATCTACAGGATCGACGCTGCAGCTATCCGGATGTCGCACATGCATCCGGACTTAGTAGGCCCTCATGCTTTCGAGGACGCTTGCCCATTTACCTTCTAACTTAGTTTTAGGATTGAGCAAGTGGAGTATGTTCCACTAGCGTTTTATTTCCCATTTTGTTTAGACATTGTATTGGTGCTACTTTGGCAAGTAAATCTTTATCGTTATAATAAACTGTTCCTTTCATTTGATGATCTTAATGTTAGATGGTTGATGGTGAACAATTACGTATGTAGTAGAATGTTTAGTACGTATATTAAGAAACAAAAAGTTTCATATTTTATGTAAAAATTAACCTAGATGAAGTAAGAATGACATAAATAGGCTTTTCTACGACCTTTGAGAGATCAAAGAAGCCGGTTTCGTCTGGGGTCTAGATTCCAGTCGTGACAAATAATAGCCCTTGGGGTGCCATATCGGGAAAATATATGCTTTTTCAAGAACGCGGTGACACTCTTCCTTTCATTATTTACGAGTGCGATAACTTCCACCCATTTCGACACATAATCAACCGCTACTATAATGTACTTCATCCCATGAGAACTCACAATAGGGACCATAAAGTCAATACCCCACACATCAAATAACAAGAATGGGATTTAAAGGGGGCTCTTGCTTTAACGATATGCCACCATCTCTTTGGCATCTATCACATGCCTTAGCGAACTCATGAGCATCTTGGTGGATAGTTGGACAATAGTAGCCACATTGTAAGATCTTGTGATCGGTCCGAATACCACTATGATGTCCATCTACAGGTGAAGAACATAGCTCCAAAACACTCAACATCTCAACTTCTGGCACACAACGCCGAATAAGCCCATCGGCACAACTCCTATACAAGTATGGCTCATCCCAAAAGAACTTTCACATCATACATAAATTTTTTCCTTTGATGAAAGGACAAGTCCGGTGGGATGATATCGTTAGCCAGATAATTCACAAAATTTGTGAACCATGGAATCAAGTTATAGAGGAGGGAAATACATGAGCATCGGGGAAAGTATCATCTGTTTCAATCTTATCCCTCAACTCTCTCATTGCTTCATCTTCTTAACGGGACAAGTGATCAACAACTTGATTTTCGGTCCCTTTTCTATCAATCACCTCAAAGTAAAATTCTTGCAATAGTAATACCCAACGACTCAAGCTCGGTTTTGCATCCTTCTTTACCATAAAATATCTCAAAGCAGAATGATCAATATGCACTATAACCCTAGTGCTAAGGAAATAGGAGCAAAATTTCTCAAAAGCAAAGAGTACTGCAAGGAGCTCTTGCTCAGTCATGGTGTAGTTCTTTTGGGCTTCAATTAGGGCTTTACCACCATAGTAAATGGGGTGAAGGATTTTGTCCCTTCTTTGCCCTAATACCACACCAAGAGCAACCCCTGTAGCATCACACATTACCTCAAATGGCTTGCTCCAATGCGGCAAAATAATGATAGGTGCAGACACCAACTTTTATTTCAACTCACCAAATGCCTTAAGATAGGATTCATCAAAATAAAATTTACACTCTTTCTCAAGAAACTTGCACAGAGGATGCACAATTTTTCAATAATCCTTGATGAACCTCCGGTAAGAACCTGCATGCCCAAGATTGCTTCTCACACCTTTTATTGAGATAGGTGGGGGAAGTCTCTCTATTACCTCGACTTTAGCTTGATCAACCTCTATAGCCTTCTCTGAAATGCGATGACCCAATACAATACCTTCTATCACCATGAAGTGGACATTTTTCCCAATTTAGTACTAGATTGCAGTCTTCACACCTCTTAAAAACCTCAGACAAATGACTCAAACACCACTCAAAGGAGTCACAAAGCACAGAAAAATCATCCATAAACACATCAATAGTGTCCTCCACCATGTCGGAGAATATCGACATCATACATCTCAGGAATGTGGCGGGTGCATTGCACAACCTAAACTCCATTCTCTTAAACGCAAAGGTCCCATATGGACAAGTAAAGGTTCTTTTCTCTGATCTTCTGGTGCAATAGAAATTTGATCATACCCCGAATAACCATCAACAAAACAGTACCACCCCTTTCCGGCAAGTCTATCCAACATCTGATCCATGAAGGGCATAGGAAAATAGTCTTTTTCGGTCCATGCATTTAATTTCCAGTAATCCATACACACCCTCCAACCAGTCACCGGTCTCACTGGAACAAGCTCATTTTTCTCATTGGGGACCACAATTATTCCCCTTTTCTTAGGTACACACTAAGCAAGGCATACCAAACTACTATCAGCGATTGGATATATCACTCCGGCATCCAACCACTTAATAATTTCCTTCTTCACTACCTCTTTCATAGGTGGATTTAGATGTCTCTGATGCTCAATACTTGGATTATGATCGCGCATGATTTGGATTTTATGAGAACAAATACCGGGAGGGGGGGGGGTTCCCAATAATATCCGCAATAGTCCACCTAATAGCTCTTTTTAACCTTTTTAACACTTTCACCAAACTCTCAACTTGATGCAAATTAAAATCTGATGCAATAATAACTGGCAAAGTGTCATATTTTCCCAAGAATACACCTCAGATGAGGTGGTAAAGGCTTAAGTTCTAATTTTAAGAGCCTCCTAAATAAACAGTTTCACGGGTGGAGATTTGCGATGTTGCATATCTAACTCAAATTTCTTTAGTTTAAAACAAACATTACCTCGATCAAGTGCCGTGACAAATGACCCATACTCTTCAATGCAATCACTTTCAAAATTCATGATCACTGACACCAATGATTCTACACCCAAACACTTTTTAGTTTGTAACTTAGATGACTCTTCAACTCTGTAGGATATAGCAGATACCGATTGGATCTCAGCACTATGCCTCATGGATCTACAAATGTTGAAGGTCACTTTTTCATTTTTCAACCGGAATTTCATCTACCCCTTTTCCATATCAATCAAGGCTCTACCCGTAGCAAGGAATGTCCTACCAAGAATAATAGGCACCCCAAAATCGACCTCACAATCAAGAATCAAAAAATCGGCCAAAAATATGAATGACTCCACTTTTACTAGCACATAGTGGAGTATACTAATGGGACTTTTTACCGTTCGATTGGCCATCAGTAGCCGCATCACAGTGCACATTGGGTCACCCGAACCCAACTTCGTGTAAATCGAGTGGGGCATGAGATTTATGCTAGCCCCAAGATCACATAATGCTTTCGCAAAATGTAATAACCCAATTGTACAAGGAATCGTGAAAGCACCCGGATCTTATTTCTTTTGCAGTAGAGATCTTGTAGCAATAGTACTAAAGTGAAACATTCTATCATCATCCTCAAAAGTGATTAATCTTTTCTTTCTAACCAAATCTTTCATGAACTTGGCATAAACAGGCATTTGATCAAGAGCTTCTACCAAAGGGACATTGATAGAAAGTTGTTTGAACATCATTATAAAAAGCCGACATTTACCATCCTCAGTATTTTTACTAACCTTTGTGTGAAAGGAGGTGGTGGTCTAGGCATGGGGGTCACCTTTTGGGGAACCTCATTATCTTTTACCATTTTATCTTCTAACTCACCACTAACCTCCACCACCGTATCATCATCTCTATCAACTTTTCTACACCAGACGACATAGGTGGGTCAATGGTTTGCTTATCACCCTTAGTAGTGATTGCCATACAATGCCCATCATTTTTTGGATTTTGGACAGTATTGCTAGGAAGAGTGCCCGATTGCCGTGTGTTCACAGTTGCAGACAATTGGGCCATTTGCAACTCAAGATACTTAATCGAGATTGCATGTGTATAACCTTTTTGCCCTATACCCGCTAAGTCATTCTTTAACTCTTTAGTGTGCTCATCACGGCATCGAACCTCCTCATAATTTTATGCATCATACCCTGAACTCACGCCATACTACCCCCACCATCGCTAGGAGCAACTTTATAATTTTGAGGTGGAACATAAGGCCCACTCCTATCATTTCTGTTACAATAGTTACCCCGGTTGAAGTTGTTGTCGCAGTTGTAATTCCATTCTGGGACATAATGACCCTCGCGGTTATATTTACCATAGTTCTGACCTTGGTTTCCTTGACCTTGGCGCCAATTCTCCTGATTGGAGCCTTGGGAGTTTGGTCAAAAACCCCTCGTTTGCTCATTTACCGCATAAGAGTCCTTCTCATTGTAATACTCATCTAGACAAGTAGTTCACCACATTTACCTTTTTTGCACCCCAAAAACATGTTTCAACACCAACCCAAGCTCGGTTCTCATTTGAGACATCTCCTCACGAAGATCATCTGCGACTGGGTTGTGTGCTTATTGGACTGCGAAGGTGTTGCTCCAAGTATCTTACTTCCTAGTACTAATTTTTATTATTTTGGGAGATTTTCTCTAACTTTTCAACAATCTCGGCATAAGAACACTTCACATAAGAACCACCCGCTATCATACCAAACACCATTTTGTTATTATCAGAGACTCATCATCTATGCGGTGATTTAGGACACTTCAAAAGAATGAAGTGAACTTATCCCAAGCACTGCTAGTTGACACTCCTGGTAGTGCCACAAAGTTGATCACTCTGTGTTTGTGGTTTAGTTTCTTAGATATCGGGTAGTAGCGTGTTAAGAAAGCATCCCTCAGTTGATTCCAAGTGAAGGTTGAGTCATAGGGGAGCTCAGTAAACCATAGAGCAGCCTCTCCCGTCAATGAGAGAGGAAGAATTCTTAGCCCGACTACATCCATATTCAAATCGGGCCTCCCTACACAAATTTTTCATATTGCCTTACCTTAGCGATGTGGGCATGTGGATCCTCAAAAGGTAGCCCTGAAAACAAACCTCTGGCAGTGAGCATTTGCATCAGACTACTAGTTACCACAAATGTGTGGCCGTGTGGTAGAAAGGGAAAGACGCGTGGCCGGGTGATCCGAACCAGAACATCAAAACTTGGGAATAAATGATTATGATCCGAACCAGAACATCCCAGCTCCGGTTGATGTTCATGGTGAGATGTTACCCGATGCTCCGGGTGAACACAGAGGGGACAAATCCCGTTCCACGGCCCCAAGTATACTACAGAGGCTATGATAACATAGCAGATTCGGATGGGCCATTGGTTTTGCCACCTCTACCCACAGGCCACACTTTTGTGGTAACTAGTAGCCTGATGCAAATGCTCACTGCCAGAGGTTTGTTTTATGGGCTACCTTCTGAGGATCCATATGCCCATGTAGCTACGGTAAGGGCAGTGTGTAAAAGTTGTGTAGGGAGGCCTGATTTGGATTTAGATGTAATAGGTCTCAGAGTGTTTCCTCTCTCACTGACGGGAGAGGCTGCTATGTGGTTCACTGAGCTCCCATACAACTCAATCTTCACTTGGAACCAACTAAGGGATGTCTTCTTAGCACGCTACTATCCGGTCTCCAAGAAACTAAACCACAAAGACAGTGAATAACTTTGTGGCACTACCAGGAGAGTCAGTTAGTAGTTCTTGGGATAGATTCATCTCATTCTTTAGAAATGTTCCAAATCACCGTATAGATGATGAGTCACTGAAGGAATACTTCTATCGGGGACATGATGATAACAATAAAGCGGTGTTGGACACCATAGCAGGTGGATCTTATGGGGAGTGTCCTTATACTGAGATTGCTGAAAAATTAGAAAAAATCTCCCGGAATAACAAAGTTTGGAGTACTAGAAAGTCTGATACAGGGAGAAACACCTTCGCAGTGCAGTCCACTCACAACCCAGCCACAGATGAGATTCGTGAAGAAATGGCTCAGATGAGAACTGAGCCTGGGGTTGTACTAAAACATGTCACTGGGGGTGCAGAAAAGATAAATGCAGTCAACTACTTGGCTAAACCACCACCCCATAACGATGATTGTTATTATGCGGCGGACACATATGCAGTAAATGAGCAGACGGGGGGTTTCCGACCAAGCGTCCAAGGCTCAAATTAGGATAATTGGCGCCCAGGTCAAGGGAACCAAGGTCGGAACTATGGTAACTACAATCGTGAGGGTCATTATGTCCGAGATGGAAACTACAACCGCGAAAACAACTTTAATAGGGGTAACTATGCTAATAGAAACGACAGGAATGGGCCCTATGTCCCTCCTCAAAATCGTGAAATTACTCCTAGGGATGGTGGAGATAGTATGGCGCGAGTTGAGGATATGTTGCACAAAATGATGAGGAGGTTCGATGCTAGTGATGAGCACATTAAAGAGTTAAGGGGTGATTTAGCTAGTATTGGGCAAAAAGTTGATACACATGCAATTTCGATTAAACAGATCGAATTGCAAGTGGCCCAATTATCTGCGACAGTGAACACACGGCAACCAGGCACTCTTCCTAGCAACACTGTCCAAAATCCAAAGAATGATGCGCACTGTATGGCAATCACTACTCGGGGTGGTATGCAAACCATTGACCCACCTATGCCATCTACTGAGGAAAATGTGAGAAATGATAATGATAATGTGGTAAAGGGTAGTGGTGAAGAAGAGGAAAGTAATGGAAAAGATGCAGAAGTACCTATCAAGGTAATTCCCATGCCTAGGCCACCACCATCCTTCCCTCAGAGGTTAGTGAAAAGACCGAGGATGGTAAATAGCGGAGATTCATAACAATGTTGAAGCAACTTTCTATCAATGTCCTTTTGGTAGAAGCTCTAGAACAAATGCCCGGATATGCCAAATTTATGAAAGATCTGGTCACCAAGAAAAGATCGGTCACTTTCGAGGATGATGATAGACTGCAGCATTGTAGTGCTATTGCTACAAGATCCCTCGTACAAAAGAAAGAAGATCCTGGTGCATTTACTATTCCTTGTACAGTTGGGTCATTACATTTTGCGAAAGCATTATGTGATCTGGGGGCAAGCATAAATCTCATGCCCCTCTCAATTTACAAGAAGTAGGGTTTGGGGGATCCAAAACCCACTGCGATGCGGCTACTGATGGCTGATCATACAGTGAAACGGCCTATAGGGATACTCCATGATGTGCTAGTAAAAGTGGAGTCATTCATCTTTCCGGCTGATTTTGTTATTCTTGATTGTGAGGTCGATTTTGAAGTGCCTATTATTCCTGGGAGGCCATTCCTTGCTACAGGTAGGGCCTTAGTTGATATGTAGAAGGGACAAATGACATTTCGGTTGAATAATAAAGAAGCGACCTTCAACATTTGTAGGACCATGAGGCAGAGTGGTGAGCTCCAATCGGTATCTGCCATATCCCACAAAGAAAAGATGAAGAGGGAGAATGAAGAAAAAAGTTCAAAACAAGATTTTATGGTTGGGGTTATGGTGCTTGTAGACAGTTCTGGGGTGCCTTGTCTTCCGGGCAACCTCAAGTCCAAATGGATTGGCCCTTACTTGATTACCCAAGTATTCCCTCATGGAGCAGTTGAGTTAAAAGACAAGGAGGAAGTGCGGTTTGAGGTTAATAGAGAACGAATAAAACTCTATTTTGGGCATAAAGCATCAGAGAATAAAGTAATAGAGGCAAACCATCTTGATGAAGGCTGAGTAATCAAGTGTCCTCAGTCGTGCCGCGACATTAAATCAGGCGCTTGTTGGGAGGCAACCCAATACTTATAGTGTTTTTAGTAATGGTAGCATTTTTCTACTAATGGGTTTTAAAATTTGCAGGTACATCACAAGGATATTCTGCAGAAACTACTCTGCAGCAGTCACTGACGGATACATCGACGGACCGTTGTCCCAGCGACGGACCGTCGTGTGCCTCTGTCGTACCAGGTACGTCTTTCTGTTATTTTCAAACTAGGGCACACACAATAGAACCAACGATGGGTCGTCAGAACTGCGACGGACCGTCGTCGTGGAACCGTCGTGTGATTAATGAGTCGTACCCGACCCGACCCGGCTGGAGTCTTTTTCAAAATTAGACCGTTTAAACCCCCCCCCCAACCCTTCATTTCACCCCATTCATTCATTATTCCTCCCACTTCCCTCTCTTTTCAACTTCCATATTCTCCCCCACGATCATTGTTCCCCCAAAATTCTCCATATCCCTAATAGTGTTAATTTACTAGTCGGAGTTGCTGCTGTGGGTGTTTGCCTAGCCACCGAGTACTTGTCCAGTGGTTTTCTCCATTTCTAAGGTATGTGTCTCGAATTTCTACTCATTTATCTTGCATTTTTGTTTATTAGTTAGTATTAGCTTAGTTCTTCATCATATGTACTTTCTTTTATACAATTCTATCTATCTTACGTTAAAAATGTTCGAAAATTGCCATGTTTACAACCCTAGACATAGGTGCTTTTGCATTGCTAGTTTCCTAGGTAGTTGGGTTAGACAAATGTAGGTCAAAATTACTACAAGTTTGATGTGGTTTCATCGGGGATGCTTAGGGTACCCTCAGTTCTATCACTGTTATTCAGAATGAGACCCCGATGACGGACCGTCCTACCCACGGCAGACCGTCGTAGGGTCCGTTGCAAAAGCCCTAGCACCCTGTCCCAACGGACACATGTGACGTACCGTCGTACTCACGACGGTCTGTCCTGCACAATCGTTCCAGTTGTCAGAGACCCTGTTTCTAAGGGTCTCTCATTTTTTCCCATGTGTTCCTTAACGGACACATGTGACGGACCGTCGTCTTCACGACGGTCCGTCCTGCACAACCGTTCTAATTGTCAGAGACCCTGTTTCTAAGGGTCTCTCATTTTTTTTCAAGTGTCCTTCAACGGACACATGTGACGGACCGTCATACCCACGACGGTCCGTCCTCCAGGACCGTCATGACGGTCAGAGACCCCTCCCCTAAGGGTCTCCATATTTTTTTTCAAGTGTTCTACGACGGACACCTACGACGGACCGTCGTACCTGTGACAGCCCGTCCTGCACAGACCGTCGTGCTAGTCAGAGACTCTCCTTCAGGGTTTTCTATATATACACAGTCCGAGTAATACACGACGGACCTCATGACGGTGAGTGTTAGGGTGAAGTCTGAGTAGCCCAATTCACTATCCTCTTTTTGGGGTTTTCTTGCCTGTGTTCTTTTTCCCCAAAAGACTGATTACTTTTTCTGTTGAACCGGCATGTTTATATCTTTTGTACATAGTTTAATTCAGGAGCATGATGGCTAAAATGATATCCTGATAAACTGGAAAATGATGCATGACTGGGCATAGTAACTGATAAATGACATAGAGTTACACCATTGCATTACCCTAAGTCTTAAATTCGAACTAGGTGTCTGAAAATCTGGTATAGTGATGAGATGTCAAGTGAGTGTGAGGAAAATTTGAATAGTCCACTATTCATACTGATCTTAAAATTAGACCTTTCTTTTTCACCCCAACTGATCTTTTCTGGGAACAATGTGTTGGCCCTGGTCCCTCCTTGGAGATATGCACCTTAGCTTATGCCAAAAGCATAAGTTGAGGGTGGCTAATGTATAAACAACCTTCGTTATGGCCCTGACCCAACTTTGGGTATTGTGTAACTTGACTCATGGCAAAGCCATGAGTTGAGGGTGGCTATTAGGAGGAATGCTCTGGAAAGTGGGGTTGAAAGAACAAAGAGAGAGAAAGAACAAAAGTAAAGTGACTCAAGAATTCGTTGAAAGAAAAGTAAAGAAAAAGAAAAATATACAAGAATTACTAACAAGAAAAGAAGAGAGTCACTTGCACAAATGAAGAAAGAAGAGAAAATAGCAAGGTGAAAGAATATGAGAAACTGGGTTAGATAAAATGATAGAAAGTGGAAGGTTTAGCCGATATGTCAAGAAGGGCAAAAAGTCACTAAAGTATACCTAAATACACCCTACCTGACCCTGAGTCTATGTTACTAGCTAAGAAAGTCCTATCGTGATCCTAAGGGTTGTATAGCGAACTTAAGGCAGTGAAAATAAGGGCAAGCTTATGGCAATAGGTATGAATGAGT
>NC_028648.1:19782754-19920621 GCF_001406875.1 Solanum pennellii | reverse complement strand
TGCTGAAGGAAGATGGGGAAGTCTGACCAAGTGTGGGGTTACGAAGCTTGTGACGGTCCGTCGTGTCTATGACGGTCTGTCCTGCAGGTTCGCAATGACGTTCAGGGAAGTGATCCAGTACCCATATTCCAAGAAGTGAAGTGTTTTGAAACGAAGGCCCTCGACGGACCGCTGTGCCTAAGACGGTCCGTCATACTTGCCGTCGAGTGTGGTGATGAGAACAGCAGAAGAAATTGCATAAGTATGGGATGACGGAGTCCATGACGGTCCGTCGTGACCACGATGATCCGTCGCGAGGTCCGTCGACCCAGCCGCGTTTTGGCTGATTTCCAGCAAACATAGTCCTTGTTTAATTATGTTTTTATTTTTTATAAATAGTTCGCAAAAACATCGTGTTTGAGGTTAAACACCAGATAGTTAGACTCTTAGATAGTTAGACTCTTAGATTGTTAAACTCCGTATTGGTAAACATTGTATTGTGAGATTCTTGATAATCATTAGACTCTTTGTGAGATTATTGATTACTTTGAGAATTCTTGCAAGTGATTTTTTGTGATTAATCAAGTAAACTTTTGGATTTTACTCTTTCTCATTGAAGTAAGTACATGAACTTACATCAACTGGAAACATAAAAGACATCAATGCCCTCGAATCAAATGAGGACATAGTTCGACTTCTCCTGATCGACGATACGCTAAAGTATTCCTTCCCAAATGCTCCTAACCTACCAAAAACAATACATATAGATAAAAGCATGGATTCGTACAACCACGCGTACTAAGTATGGCATAATGCATAAAAATTATGAAAATGGACATTTAGTTGAAATATGCGCCTTTTCATTTAAAATCATATTATAATAATAAGAATAACATTTATCAACTTAGAAAGACATAAGATAACATTTAGCCCATTATTCACATTTTTTAGCTCACCTTACAGTAAAGTGAATTTCTTCATTGTAGCAGTGAAGTGCTTTCTCTACAATTTAAACACTTTATTGCATGTAGTCATCTCATTAAACGCTATCCTAAGACCAACTTAAAAAACACAAAGAGAGACCGCCCATACAACCTCCCTAAGAGTATCGAAATGACCCTCAAGAATACTTATAATAAGATACCTACACAGTTACAATACATAAAACACATCAACATAAAGATGAGATGAAATTCTCCTTCAAAAGGCTGTCAAAATAACTACATAACTAAATCAAGAAGATAAAGTCCATGATTGACCTCTTCAAAATTACCTAAGTAATCCTTAAGACTACCTAAGGCGTAGATTATGTCCACATAATAAACCATTTCCCTAACTAGAGTCATTCTCAAGACTTCCAAAGATAAGATATGAAGAGATCATCCCTTATTCCCTCTTCACACTTTAGCTAAGGAATTTTTAAGTCACTTTAGATTAGGTACTCAATCATTTACGTACTTCATAACATAAGTCCTTAGTTCATTAGTTCATTAAGAGACTCATACCACATAAAGGAAATTCAAGTAACGGTTTTAGACAAGACCTAGGGACTCTAACTAACACCTTCAAAGCCTATTGTTCAATGTCTAGATAGAGCGTCCCATACCACCACCTAAACTTCATGGAACTTCTCCAATGCTAATAAGTATCCCATATGATGAGAATAAGCAATAAGTGACATAGAGCATGATAGCTAGACATGGAATCCGTAGTTCTAACCTACTCCGATGAGGGTGTTCTACATTCCAAGGGTAGATCTAGGGCACATCCCATGTAGGAACATGGTTAAGGAATATGAAGGGATTTTATGCACTCTTGTCTCATTCTCAAGTAAAGGTACATTGTACACTAGTCTCATTCTAAAGTAGAGCTAATTCCCATAATATAATCACTCAGTGCAATCCTTGGTTCTCATAGAGTAATTGACATTAAAGGATCACATGAAGAGGTTCCTTATCTAGTTCATAACCCAATCACATTCACCCTACCAAAGAGGTCCACTAGGGCTACCCTTCAATGGCGACTAAGATAGCGCATTATGATTTTACTAAGGATGATATGATGCCGTTCCAGCCAATCAACCCTAAGTCCACCATTTCTTAGCATGAAAGATACCATTACGGCTCTCGACTTCAACAATCATAAACTTACCACTAGGTTTAAGGTTCCACGTACATGACCTTCTTAACATCATCGAATGTATCACATATCTTTCATTCAAACATGACAAGGGTGCACTGAGCCTACCTAGTCAAGACATCTCATACTATCATATCATTCATACATATATATTAAGTAAGGGACACAAGTCTACCAAACAAGACACAACATTCTTTACCTTATCACATATAGCATATCATTCTTTAAGTAACTTTGGAATAACCTCTATCATCTTTAAGTCATCCTATACACTTTCATATAATCATCAATATAATCACTATAGACATATAGTCAAGTAGGAGCAACCATGTATCAACTCTAAGACTACATATACAAGCACATTGTCATAGTCTAACATGATTTCCTAATATACATCAAACTTTCACATTACTAGAATGTACGTAGATATGATTATACTTCAGATAATCAACTACACAATTCATCATAATATTTCAAATAACGCCGACAAGGCCACATCAATTACAAGTTAAGCACACAACACCGCTACCATAAGTGGACCATACCAATCACAACATAATTGAAGTTTAATTAACATCAAAACAAAGGAAATAGGGAAGCTTACCACCACATCGTCCTCAAGACCTCAATTCATTGCCAAATCACAACATAATTTAAGTCTAAAGATTTAGGGGAACTGGAAACGGAACGTCAAGGGACGACCAAGACATTTGACGACTAGTCACCTATGTGTCGCATGTGTGCTTATGTGCTTATGTGTGTGTCATGAGATTATGAGGTATATATGATTTATAATAGTGTTTATATTAAGTGTGTCAAGTTTCATGAATGGAGGTCAAATGTCCAAGAACGTCCATGACGTCTTAAAGGTTTGCCTTGAAATTACCTTGTGTGTCTTAGCATGTATTGTTGAGTTTTACGTGTTCGTTTTTGATGAAATTGATGTGAGAGGTCCTACACTAGTATATTATCATATTAGGATTGGAAACTTCTGGGTTAACATCCCCAAATATCAACCAAGGGTCCTTGAGGAAGGACCCTTAACAAGAGCCTAAGGTTGTCTAGACCAGACCAAACGACTGAGGCCATCGTCATCCAGTAGGCTGGTCGATGACCTGCCGATGTAGGGCATGGTTTAAGAATAATGCTAGAGATCTTGAGATACCAAAGGTCAATCAATGATCCAAGAGACAGCCAACAAAGATGGCCCATAGTTGGAAAAACAACCCATCGATGGCCAGGCGTAAGTGATGTCTGCAATTTCGGAGCTTCGATGTTAATTGCAAAGGAGAATTGGTAAATTCACCATACGTCAAATAAGAGTTTTGGAAGATTAATAAGGGTATTATAGGTATTTTAAGTGGGGTTTTAAGTCCTAAATACCTAGATGAAATCATTATTCTAAAATCAAACCCCCAAATTCTCTAAGAAACTCTTAAGAACTCCATTGAAGCCAAAAATTAAGGAAGAGCTTGGCTTGATGATTGGTGATTCTTCATCAATTACGTGGTTTAGATTCATTGAGGTATGGTTTTCCTCCTTAAAACTCTATTCATCAAAGAGCACAAAATTCAAAGTGATTTATAAAGTCTTCTAAAGATGAACTTGTCCAATTTTATTGTCTAGCCACCAGTTATTCCATAAAACGTTTGATTCATTAATAATTTATTGAATTGATGTTAGTTTGATGGTTTTAACCTAAAATCTCATAAACCCATGAAAAACATAATGTCTTCAAATTGGCTATATTATGGATGTTATGATCTTGTCTTAATGCTTATGAATTCTAGTGTAGTTTTCTTTAAGCTACTAAATGATGTAAAAATTGTATTAAAATGATGTATAGTCTATCTTAGAGTTATAAATATATATTGAATTGATTAAGATTCATTGAGTATTGTGATTTTTATATTGAATTGATGATCATGGACATGGGTAAGGGCCATTTGGTATTGAATTGAATGATTTCGCTATGGATTGAGGTGGTAAGAATGGATTGGTGGTCCGCTCCCCTAATTCTCTTTATTTTAAGTAATTTAGGTCTTGAAATATGTTGTGATTTGTATGATCTACTTATGGTGGTGTTGCTATGTGTTATAATTGTGAATGATGTGGCCTTATCGACGTTACTTTATGTATTATGATGATAATGGCCTTGTCGGCAACTAATTGATATATTATTATGGTTGTGTTTTTTATTTATATGAAGTATGATCATATCTATCTACATGTGATCATGGTGAAAGTATGTGTTCTTCTATTGATGTTGTTAGGTTATCATGTTAGACGATGACTATGTCCTTATGTGTGTAGTCTTAGAGTTGATGCAGGATTCTTCCTACTTGACTATATGAGTCTATGATGGTTATATTGATGATATTATAGTAGCGTATAGGGTTACATATAGATGATGATGGTTATTCCTATGTGCTTCTCGAGTGTTATGCCATATGTGATAAAGTAAAGTATTGGTATGTCTTGTGTCCCTTACTTGATACATGCATGATTCTAAATACGAGATGTCTTGACATATGATGCGAAAGCCTCTTAGTCTTGTATGTATGAATGATACATGGCCTTGAACATAGTGAGGAGGTCAAATGTGGAGACCTCAACCTAGTTGAGAGGTTATGATATCCTTGATGTCGAAAGTCGTAATGGTATCCTTCTCGTGTGAATGTTGGACTTAAGGTTGGTTGCATGGAACGACAAAAAATCATCCTTAGGAAAATATTTAAGCTATCCTCTTCGCCGTTGAAAGGCGGCCCTAGGGGACCTCTTTGGTAGGGTGAATGTGATTGGATTATGAACTAGATATGAAACCTCTTCATGTGATCCTTTATGTGAATTACTCTATAAGAGCGAAGGATAGCACCGAGTGAGTATGGTAAGGGAAGTATCTCTAGTTAAGATGAGGCTAGAGCGCAAAGAAAACTTTCATATTCCTTAACCATGTGACTACATGGGATGTGTCCAAGTTATACCAATGGCAAGTAGAATACCCTTCATCGGAGTAGGTTACAACTCCGGATTCCATGCTTATATACCATGTTCTAAGTCGATTATTGCCTATTCTTATCATATGGGATACCTAATAGTGTTGCAGAATATCTATGAAGTTTAAGTGGTGGTATGGGACGCTATCTAGATATTGCACAATAGGTTTTCAAGATGTTAGTGAGTGAGTCCCTAGGTCTTCTCCAAGACCATTACTTGAATGTTCTGATGTTAGGAATGTCTCTTTAATGAACTAATGAAAATAATGACTTAAGTAAGGAAGTATTAAATGAATAAGTACCTATCTTAGAGTAACTTTAAGGATTTCCTAGTTATAGTGTGAAGGGCGCATAAAGCAAGGTCTCTTCATGTCTTACATAAGGAAGTCTTAATAATGACTCTAGGTATGAATGTTGATTAATAAAGTGAGAATGATGTTGTCTTAGGTACTCTAAAGGATCTCTTAAGTGTGTGTGAAGGGATTGTATGGGAGGTTGCTTCACAACTCACTCAAGTAAGCCTTAGAATCACCTTTGGTGGGAGAATCTCATGTTATGTGTTTTGGTGTATTGTAAGTGTATTTGTACCATTATAGGTAGTCTTACTTAAGTGAGTCATAGGATAACTTTTAGTGAGAAGGTTGCACGCTAGAAAGGGGTCACTATGAAGTAGAAGAACTTCATTGTAACAGTGACATCGTTCACTGTAATGTCCTTAAAATGTTTAAATGTTATCTTATCTGTTTCTAAGGTGTTAAATGTTTCTTATGCTTATGCTTTGATGTTTTAATAAAAAGTGCATATTTTCATTAAATGTGCTTTATCTTGATATTTATTCATTATTCCATATTTAGTATGTGTTTGTACTAATTCCATGCTTTTATCTATCTCTAAAGTGATTTATAGGTGAAGGTGCTTTGGAGGGAAGCTTCGATTGTAGAATATTTCAAGCAAGGTTGAAGTATGTCCTAATTTGACTCGAGGCATCACTATCTTAGAGTTTTTTTATTGAAGCATTATAATAGACTTAATAGTACTATATTTATATTGTATGGGGCGTGTCCCAAGTATATTTTGAGTCTAAGATTTTATGATATGAGACTTAGTATTTCCTATGGTTTTTATAGGAAAGAGTTTTTGAAAGACTAATGGAATGTTGTGAAATTTTTAATTCCGCACTACTTTTCATATATGTATATGCGATGAATGATACAGAAAGGGCTTGTATAAGACCTCCGACAGGTCAAGTATGCCATGTCGCAATCCAAGAGTGCCCTATCTTCTAGGATGTACTCTTGGGTCGTGATAAATGTGGTATCAGATCAGAGGTCATAGAAGTGGCCTTATGAATCTAAAAGTCTCATCAAGTCATGTCTAGTAAAGTCTTGACCATTGGTGTGAGTCACGACACATCTATGGGTAAGAGGCTACAGGACGATAAAGTTCCCTTCTTTTCTACTCGTATGGCATGCCGTAGAGATTTAGAAGTTATGATTATTCTTTTCTTATGGGTTTCCTTGAGTTATAGGAAATGAATACGAAGAGGACAACGACTAGGAGAGTTGAGGAGAATGATGTGAATGAGGAGATTCCTCCTCAAGTTGAACTAGTTGAGAAAGTTCCTCAAGGTGCTAGAGATGCTCAAGTCCCTATTGTGAGAGAAAGTAATGAGGTTCCGGTGGTTCCCCCGGAAATTACTAATGGGGAGATTAGAGAGGTTTTTCTTATTTTAGTACGAGCCTTGACTACACATATGAATAGGGGTATTGAGACTAGAGTGAATGTTATGGAGAGAACTATGACATCTAGATTGAGAGATTTTGTGATGATGAATCCTCCTATATTTCTTGGATCTAAGGTGGGAGAAGATCCCCAAGAGTTCCTATATGGAGTATAAAAGGTGTTATGCTATCGGTGTGACTTCTAGGGAGAAGGCAGTGTTAGCTTTGTACCTATTGAGCGAGGTTGCTCAAGTGTGGTACACTCTATGGAAGGATAATAGGTCGGTTTATTTCTCTCTTTAGCTTTATGAGTTCCTTCTAAGTGGGGGAGTATAGTTAGTAGATGAGCTAGATGGTCATAGCTGTATTGTTGCATTGTGTTTAGGAGTCTTGTTGGAAGTGAATTTCATTGATTCCTTGCATTGTGCATTTTATAAGTTATAATTATGTTGTAAAATGAGTTTATATGGTTTTAATTTGCATATTTTCATGTTTCTATCATCAATTGTCTAAACGTTGCATTTTTGATTTTTTAAAACATGTTCACTACCAGGGAATTTAGCCACTGTAACATTTTTGAAAAATTGACTAATTTGTTCGTTGGTTGAAAATTGTTGTAATGTGGATAGAATTGATGTGTATGAGCATGATAACGAATATAAAATGAGTTTATGCTATTTGAAATAAAGAATGTGAGTCTTATTGCAATAGTGAGTTTTAAAATGAGTTTCTATCTTCTTGATGTGTTGTGAGTCTCTTGATTGTATGAAATTGATGTTTCTCCTAGATTGTGCATTTTATAATGTGTTATCTGGTATTGGTATGAATTTTTAGTTGAATCTCTACTCTTGGAAGTGTTCGGACAGTGACAAGTGTAATTCAAGGACTAATGTCGTCCAAGTGGGGAGAATGGGACACCTCAAAAATTATGTAGGTGAAACTAGAGCCTAACATAATTGTCATGAGGGTATAAGGTCCTTAAATGATTTATAATTTTTTAATGAGGCCGTTTATAATAATTTAGGTGAATTGAAAAGGGAACATCTAGGGACGACCATGATGTTCGATGACTAGTCACCTATGTGCCTTATGTGTGTTTATATGCTTATATGCGTGTTTCTTGATCTTATGAGGTCCTTAATATGATTTATAATAGTGTTTATAGGCAGTGTCAAGTGTCATAAAGTTTGGAGGTCAAACATCCAAGAACGTCCATGACGTTCGAAAGGTTTGCCTTGAAATAACCTTGTGTGTCTTAGCATGTTACTCAAATTTTAAGTGTTCATTTTGGATGAAAATGATGTGAGAGGTCCCAAACTCGTATACGATCATGTTAGGGTTGGAAAACTCCTGGGATAACATCCCCAAGGAGCAACCAAGTGTAAGACCTCGAAAATGACTTTGGTGAACTAGAGCCTAACATGTTGGTCTTGATGGTATAAGTTCCTAAATAAATTTATTATATGGTATAGAGACAATGTCTAAGAGTTTGGGTGCATTAGAAGTCACACGTCAAGGGACGACTAAGACGTTCAACGACTAAGTCACTTATGTGCCTCATATGTGGTTTTGTGTGTTTATATGTGATTCATTAGGTTATAAGGTCCTTAAATGAGTTATTATAGCATCTATAGGCAGTGTGTCGAATTTCATGAAATTTGGAGGTCAAATGTCAAAGAACGTCCATGATGTTTGAGAGATGTGCATTGAAACGACCTTGTGTGTCTACGCATGTTTCGTGGATTTTTACGTGTTCCTTTAGTATGAAATTCATGTGAGATGTACCAAACTCGTATAAAATCATATTTGGGTTGGAAACGTCTGGGAAAACATCCCCAAGGACCATCCAAGGATCCTTGAGGAAGGACCCATGTTGGTGACCAAAACTGCCCAAGGTAGTCCATCTATGAATTGCAATCGATGGCCAGTGGCCTGGTCGACGCCCCGTAGGTGGTGGGTGTCGTTTTGTAATTAGACTGGGGAGCTAATATACCAATTCAAAGTCGCTGAACCCATCGACGGAGGACAGGAAGGCTCGTGTATGGACCTACGCCCCGTCGATGGGCAAGCATCGACGGTGGTCTGTGTTACTGCGCAGGTTTACTATTAAGTGACGGGTGAAATGGGAATTTCACCCCACTTCCAAATAATAGTATTGGAGGTTATTTATGGGTATTTTTGGTATTTTAAACATTTATATAAGTGTTTAACACTTAGAATATTTCATTCTTCCAAATAAAAACCCCAAATCCCTTCGAATTCTCTCTAGCAGTCCATTGGAGTCAAAACTCATGGAAGGGCTTAGAGTGACCAATTGAGTGGATATTATTCATCAAAGTGAAGAATTAGAGTCATCAAGGTATGTATTTTCATCCTTGAGACTCTCTTCATCAAGGATCCCCATTTTCAATATGTTTTCTGAACTTTTCAAGTTTAATTGTCCAATTTCATGATTCTACCATGGGTTCTTGGATTAATGATTTATAATCATTGAATAATTATTTAATATATATTGTATTGATTACTTTAACCTAAATTACCTATAAACCCATGAATTTGATGAACCCTAGATATTTGACTAAGTTATGGGTTACTTGATATTGACCTATTGTATATGAATTATGGTCTAGATTTTTATGGGATTTTTAATTATGTAAGAATTGTGTTCAATTGATATGTAGGTTGTCTTAGATTTATGAATATTTATTGAATTGACATAGTTCATTGATTATTGTTGTTTGTATGTGGAATTATTGTTCATGGTCATTGGTAAGGGCCTTATCGTGTTGAATTGGTTTATTTGACATCGAATTGAGGTGTTGAGGATGTTGTGGTGGTAAGATGCCCTATTTCATTTATTTTTATGTTAATTAGACTTCAATTCTATTATTATTGGTATGGTCCACTTATGGTGGCGCTGTTATGTGCTTTACTTGCAACTGACGTGGCCTTGTCGGCGTTACTTTATGTATTATGATGATAATGGCCTATTCGGCGAACTACTTGAATTAATGTGGCTATTTCTGTAGTTGATTTTGTGAAGTATTATTATATCTATGTACATGTTAAGCAATGAGAATGTATATATGTTCTATTGATGTTATGTAGGTGATCATGTTAGACTATGACTTTGACCTTGTGTGTATAGTCTTAGGGTTGAGTCTTGGTTATTCCTACTTGACTATATCAGTCTATTTTTGTCACATTGATCATGTTGTGATAGTTTATAGTATGACTTGAAGATGATATGGCTATATTTATGTGTTTCTAGAATGGCATGTATTATGAGTAAAAATGAAGAATGTGGTGTCTTGTCTTAGTTGACTTGTGTCCCTTACTTGATGTATATATGATTATGGATAAGTGATGTCTTGACTTAGTATTTTGAATCTCTTAGTCTTGAATGTATGATTGACATGTGACCTTAAATGAAGTTAAGAGAGTATTTTATGTGAAAACCTTGAACCTAGTAGTAAGGTGATGTATGTTGAAGTCGTAAACCGTAATGGTATCATTCAAAGTAAAGGAATGATGGACTTAAGGTTAATTGGCTGGAACGAAAATCCTTAGGAAAGTCATCATGAGCTTCTTGTCGCCATTGGAAGGTAGCCTTAAGAGGATATCTTTGGTAGGGTAAATGTAATTAGGTTATGAACTTGTTATGGAACCCTTTTATGTGAACCTTTAATGTGAAATAATCTATGAGAATGAAGGCTTGAACCGAGTGAGTATGGTAAGGGAAGTATTTCTAGCTATGAATGAGATTATTATACAGAATGCCCTTCATATTCCTTAACCATGTGCCTACATGGGATGTGTCTAATTTCTACCATTGGCAAGTAGAACACCATCTCGGAGTAGGTTAGAACTCCGCATTCCATGTCTAGCTATCATGGTCTATGTCGTTTATTGCCTATTCACATCATGTGGGATACTTACTAGCATTAGAGAAGTTCTATGAAGTTTAGGTGGTGGTATGAGACACTATATAGACAATGCAAAATCGGCTTTAAAGGTGTTAGTTAGAGTTCCTAGGTCTTGTGTAAGACCATTACTTGAATGTCCTTTATGTGATGTATGATTCTTAATGAACTAATGATCTAATTACTTATGTTATGAAGTATGTAAATGGAATAAGTACTTATCGAGTAGTTAAGAGTTTTCTAGTTAAGATGCAAAAGGGGCATAGGAATGGTCACTTCGTCTCTTCCTAGATGAGTATTTAAAATGACTCTAGTTAGGGAATATATTGATTATGTGGATATGTGTAACATTCTGGAAAATCATATGTATAATGAAGAGCCAGCACTTAGGATAGCTTATTATGGGTATATAGGCACCCCAATGACCAATAATGAGAAATATTGGGCATAGTATAGAAAAATTGGCTAAGTGATATTAGCCAATTTTCTTTATACGAATAAAAAATATACTTTTTGGGTTGTCATACCCCAATACAAAGTTGTTGTTCAATATATCTACCTGCAATTAAGACCCTAAACTAAAATGCTTTTTCCTTTAACTGAAAAGGTATGAGGCATCCAAGTGTCAAGCCTAGATACCATGTAATATGATCAATTAAAATGATCATGTAGAGTAAGCAATGCCCAAGGACATAGTGAGGATCCTTTGGACAATAGGTAAACATTCCCAAAGGAACCATAAATAATAGTTAGTGATAAAAGTACAACCAACGCATGTGCAAGCACATGTGCAAGACATGTGAAGAAGAACCAAAGGAGGGGACCAACCGAACTGAATTCGGTTAGGGTAGTTAAAGGGACAAAAACGTGCATAAGGGACCACTCCATGTGGGGCCTAACTTCCTAACCAATTTTAGACTTTAACATACTGCGCCAAATAGCTAACAAACCTAGGAATAACCGAAATGGACCCACTAAACAATCCAGGACCAAAACCAGGTTGACACTAACCTAGTACTAGTTAAAGAGACAACATAGTACCTAACCTAGGATGGTCCAAAAGGTTAGTTATGGTCCTATAAACTAAGGGGTACATTAGTAGTTCTCCTAGGTTACCTAATTAATTTATTTATCAAATCAATTAATTATTTTAAAATGGCTAAAAAAAACTACAAGGGAAATTTTTAGATTTTTGTTAAGACAAGAAAGGGACAACCTAGTACCTAACCTAGGATTGTCCAAAGAGTTAGTTAAGGTCTTAAACACTTAGGGATACTTTATTAAGTACCCTAGGATCATTAATTAATTGATTTAGAATCTTAATTAATTAACTTAAAGGGTCAAAACGAAAATCACATAGAAGTTTCAAGATTTCGGTTTAGACAAGAAAAAGACAACCTAGTATTTAACCTAGGATGGTCTAAAGGATTAGTTATGGTTATAACGATGTAAGGGTACTTTAGTAATAACCCTAGGTTACTTAATTAATTAAATTATACATTTAATTAATTAAATTAAATGGGTCAAACCGAAATTCTTATGCTAACCTAGTATAATGCAAGAAACATCCTAGTACTAAATCTAGGATGGTCCTAAAGGGTTGATTATGGTTCCAATGACTTAGGGGTACTTTAGTACTTAACCTAGGTCCCTAAATTAATTAAATTAAGGATTTAATTAATTAATATAATGTCTAAATGTTTACCTAAACGATAGTCAACACCAAAAATTCAGATTTTTGATCAAATTAACATTCTCCTATGTTTAGTCAACTTAGGAGGGTTTTTTTAGTAATTTGTTAATTAATTTATTTAATTAACTTATTAAAACTTAAGTTGAATAAGTCAAGGTCTGTCCCTAAACCTAAAAACCACGTTCAAACTCAAACAAATACACGACTAAAACAAGAAAACAAGCATGAGAAAAACAGTGAACAAAACGCAAGAAAAAAAATTAAAAATTTCTTAGACAATTTTCAAGGTTTCTTCAAGGTTCGTTCAAGGTGGTCTTCATAGATTAAGTTCTACTTAAGGTATGGGTTTCTCTCCTTGACTTCTTTCTCCAAGAGAACTTTCTTTTTAATGACTCAAAGATCTTGAAAACTAGGGCTGTTTGCCGTCAGTCTTATCGAACTCCTTTCCCTTGTATCCTTGTTACGATTTCAATGTTGAATAGGTTAGAAATCATTTTGTTGGTAAGTGGTGCTGGATTATCTTAATGTGTATTTGATTAAATAATGATTGAATGAATATATTAATTGGACTCATTTGATGCTAAGTATTATTATGTGAATTAAAAGAATGGTACTATGTTAAAGATATGTCCGAAAATGTTATGTATGAAGATGTTACGGTCTGTTGTGCATACTTGATATTAATATGATTTTATATAGATGATATATTCATCAAATTCTAATATGATTTTGTCCAAGATGTTTAAAAACACTTAATGCCTTAACTTATGTTATAAGGTTAGCTAAAAAGGATCTCCGTGAAATCATAATTTGAGTGAATGTTTGCCTTATATCAATAAAATGGCTAACAAAAACATTGTTAAAAATTTAAATGGGAATGGGCTATAATTTTATCTCTAAATAAGTAAAAGATTGGCTATTGTATAATGTAAAAAAACTTAAGCATGTTGCACATGAAAATTGGCTTATTCCAACAAATATGGTTATGAAATCTATGCCCAATTGTTCATGCCAATACTAATCGTATGCCATTAAAATGGCTAACAATACATTGTCTAAAAATGATGTATGTTAATGGATATAATATTATGTTAAATAATTCAAAGATTGGCTAATGGTTAATACATATTAAATTTAAATAAGAACATATGTAGAATTGGCACATGGCAACAAAAATGGTTATGTAGTTTAATATTCAAAGGTTGATGCCAATACTAATCATATGCCAATATTGTGTAGTTAGAGTATCAAATGATAATATAAGCGCTTTTAAACTAATTCAATGAACCCATAATCAATGGCGTGCCACTCATTAGGACAACTCCCAACATGCTCTAAAAGAATTACATATGAACTCATTGAATGAAGTGCTCATCGTCCATAAATGATGATATTAATCTACTACACTAAAGTAAGTAAGTAACGTGAGATATAACATAATTAAAGGGGTCTAAAGTAAGTAAGTGACCAGAATGGGGTGTTAAAGGAAGTGAGACAAGTCTCGCTTACACCTAAGTTACTATGTTAAAAGAATATTCAAGTATGAAGGTGTTAGAAGGTGTGAGCCAGTCTCATTAATCACAAAGGATGATATGTAAGGAAAATTCACATTTCATCAATGTAAAGTAAGGATGAACAGTCATCAATAGAGTAAGTAAATCTCAACCTAGAAGCAAGCTTCCATAATGCTTGAGTCAATACTAGAAGATAAAGAAGAAATGAACATTCATGTAAAGGGGTGAGTAATTATGAAAAGCAAATGTGCTAATGTTAATGAATGTGGTGACAACATGATAAGAGGCTAATGTGAAAGATGATAGCAATCTCAAATGAGCCTAAGTAAATGTTATCAAAATGTACTCACCTATGAGAGTGTAGAGCTAATGAAGAGACCAGTCTTTATGTACACTGTAATGAAAGTATTGAGACTTATGTATACTTAATACTTATGATGAGATGAGAAATCATCTATTGAGCTACGATGTCCTCATACTAGAAGCCTGCTTCCATGACGTATGAGTTGAATGAAATGGAACTTTATACTGAGCACCGATATGGTAGCTATGAGCGGTGATGCCTTCTTTCGGGAAGGGCAAAGGTTCACGTAACTCTTATGAGATAAGACTGTTCGGAAATCCGGGTATGGGTCTACTTATATATCCTAGTATTCGAACCTACTATACTGCCAATATAAGGATTTGGCGGGGTTCAATTCCCATCTACGCTAGCATGTTTTGGGTCACTTTAGCCGGTGATTTCACCTTTTTTCAGTGTGGGGTAGACACTGGATTTCATGATGCTCAAATGATCTATGTCGGTTAAGGTTGGAGTTCCTCAATCTATGAAATATATCTAAATGAACGATACCGAAGGTGTTTGTGCAAGACAATCAGCATGTGAAATAAGATTCAAGTAATGACATTAGGTCCTTCTTGGTAATTGCACTTCATGATTCCGATGGGAGTCTTAAACTTTATCCGAGGTATAGCTTGTGTTTACATCACCCTATGAATGAATGGAATGAATAATGTGAAGTACGAATGAACGAATAAAGCAGGCTCTGTTTTTGCTAAAGAAGGACCCCGGGTTGAGGTTCCATATGTTGGGCCCTCACTTGAGATTTCTTATGCTATATCAACAATTCCAAAGTCTCATGTATATGAAATGTATAATATATAAAACATGAAAGGACTGAAATCAATGACATGATTAATAGAGAATTGCTTATGAAAGGTAATAAATATATAGTGTAATGATATTTAGTGTAAAGAATGACTCACTATAAGGCAGGGAAATAATTCCTTAATCCTTGGATTATTTACATCGATTTATTATGGGTATGGGACTACAATGAATCATTGCACTTGTAAGTTAAACATAGGACCAAAAGATTTATTGAACTACACAACAAAAAGAAGAAAAAGACTGAAAAATAATCTAAGTGTACAAAGAGGAGCTCTCGTCCTAAGAGGATCAAACTCTCAAATCTTCGCCCAAGTTGATCTAAAATGATGTGGATGATACTATTGTTTTTTAATTATGTAGAAAATGAGTTGTGTGCTTTGAGCGCATTAAACACATCATATTCATACCACAATTCACATCTAACGATTTAGGAAAGTCTAGTCACTAGGCTTTTCAGAAATAGCATGTTTTTTAGGAAGAACTTTCTTTGATCATGCATAGCTTTATGTGTATGTGTGCATACACCCATACTTATTACAACTGGTGTACTAACCCCCTACTATTTACTATTTTTATAGGTGCAGGTCAATAGGAACGGTTGACGACACTTGCTTACTATTTTTATAGATGCAAGTCAGAGGACAGGTTGACGACACTTGCAACGGTTTGGACTTCAGCGTTTCTTCAAACCATTTGGTAGTTCCTCATAATTTCGAGGATGCTACAGATTTAGTCTAGCCTTAGTTTTAGACATTGCTAGTGGATTTTGTCCTTAGCGTTTCTTTCTCACTTTCATGTCGAAGCTTTGTAATAAGGCCATATTTGGCAAACTATTTATGATATGTTCATCTTTAGTTTACGATTGATTCATTATGTTAGATGGTTGTTCTCTTATGTTGATCTTAGTATATGATATATCTGGTTAATAATTATATGAAGTCTATGTATACTTTATACATATAAAAAGTTTTAAATTTTCCGCAAATTTAACTAGATGAATGTGATGAGATGAGGCTTGTCTGCGACCTCTGAGAGGTCAACGACGCCGGTTGATATATGGATTCCACAATCTGGGTCTTGACAATATGATCCAAACTTAGTAAGTCTTAAGGATTATTTAGGTAGTCTTGAAGAGGTGAATCATGGACGTTATCTTCTTGATCTACTTAAGTAAGTCTTTTGAGAGCCTTTGATGAGGAAATGTCCTATTATATATATGTTGATATGTTTGACGTCTTGAAGTGTGTATGTGACTTATTATAAGTGTTCTTGAGGGACATTTAGGTATGCTTAGGGAGGTCGTATGGGTGGTCTCTCTTTGTGTTTCTTAAGTGGGTCTTAGGATAGCTTTTAGTGAGGAGATTACATGCTGGAAAGTGTTAAGAGGAAGGATGAGATACTTCACTGTAACAGTGAAGCAATTCATTGTACAATGAATATAGCTCACTGTTAAGTTAACTAAAGATTGGGTTAAATCATTTAAATGTTATCTTATGTGTTTCTAAGTTGTTAAATGTTGTTCTTATGATTATGGTATTATTTTTAATTGAAAAGAAGCATATTTCAAATAAATATCCGTTTTCATGATTTTTATGCATTATGTCATACTTAGTTCATGTGGTTGTACTAATGCATGCTTTTATCAATCTTTACAGGTTTTGGTAGGTGAGAAGCTTTTGGGAGGTGAAGACTTGGACTGTAGCATCGTTCAAGAGAAGTTGAAGTATGTCCTTATTTGACTCGAGTGCATATCTGTCTTTTATGTTTTCATTTGAAGTATTGTAATTGACTAAGTATTTCTATATTTTAAAGTATGGGCCGTCTCCCAAGTATACTTGTGTCTTAAGTTTGATGATATTGAAACTTAGTATTTCCTATGACCTTATATGAAAGATATATTTAAAGATTATGTTATGTTATGTGAAAAGTTTTAATTCAGCACTACTTTTCTCTATGTTTATGCGATGGATGATATGTAAGGGATTTTACAAGACCTCCGAGAGGTCAAGTAAGCCGGTTGAAAATCCGAGATTGCCCATAACTTCAAGGGTAGGGTTTCGGGATGTGACACCAAGGGTCCTTAAGGAAGGACCCTTCGAAAGAACATAAGTCTGTGCAGACCAGCCCAAATAATTGAGGCAATCAATGGCCAGCAGGCTGGTCGAGGCCCCGTCGATGGAGGGCGTGGCTAAAGACTTAGCCTAGGGATCTTGGCAGTACATTCTATGATCCAAACGAGGGCCAACCACGATGGCCCGTCGTTGGACAAATGGCCCGTCGATGGCCAAGCGTAGGTGAAGTCTGCAATTTTACAGCTTCACTTAAATGCAAGTGTGAATTGTTAAATTCACCCTACTTCCAAATAAGAGTTTGGGAGGTTTCCTAAGGATATTTAGGTTTTTTAACTGGGTTTTTAAGTCATAATACCTAGATGAATTCATTCTTTTAAAATAGTAACCCCAAATTCCCTAAGAAACTCTCTAGAACTCCACTTGACGTTAAAACTCAAGGAAGAGTTTGGATTGAAGATTTGATTGGTGATTTTTCATCAATTTCATATTTTAGATTCATTGAGGTATGGTTTTATTCCTTGAAACTCTCTTCATCAAGGAGCCCAAAATTCAAAGTGATTACTAAAGTCTTATTAAGATGAACTTGTCCATTTTATGGTCTAGCCATGGGTTAATGCATAAAATATTTTGAATCATTTATTATTGATTGAATTGATTTTAGTTTGATGGTTTTATCCTAAAATATTCATAAACTCATGCAAAACACTATCTCTTCAAATTGCCTATATTATGGAAGTTATGTTCTTGCTCAATGCTTATGAATTCTAGTGTATTTTTCTATGGGCTATTGAATGATGTAAGAATTGTATTGAATTGATGTATAGACTGTCATAGATTGATAAATCTATATTTAATTGGTTGAGATTCATGATTTTCATATTGAATTGATGATCATGACCATGGGTAAGGGCCTTTTGGTATTGAATTGGATGATTTAACAATGGATTGTAGTGGTGAGAATGGATTGGTGGTACGCTGCCCTAATTCTCTATATTTTAAGAAATATAGGTCTTGAATTATATTGTGATCAGTATGGTCCACTTATGGTGGCGGTGCTATGTGTTATAGTTCTAAATGACGTGGCCTTGTCAGCTTTATTTTATGTATCATGATGATCATGGCCTTTTCAGCAACTACTTCATATATTATGATGGTTATGTAGTTGATTTATATGAAGTAAGATCATATCTATGTACATTTGATCAAGGTGAAAGTATGTGTTCTTCTATTGATGTTGTTAGGTTATCATGTTGGACTATGACTATGTCCTTATGTGTGTAGTCTTAGAGTCGATGCATGATTCTTCTTTCAATACTATATGAGTCTATTATGGTTATATTTATGATTTTATAGTAGCATATAGGGTGACTTATAGATGATGATGGTTATTCCTATGTGCCTTTAGAGTGTTTTGCCATATGTGATAAAGTAAAGTGTTGGTGTGTCTTGTGTGGTAGACTTTTGTCCCTTACTTGATGCATGCATGAATGTAAATATGATATGTCTTGAATTAGTATGCTAAAGACTCTTAGACTTGTATGTATGAATGATACGTGTCCTTGAACATAGTGAGAAGTTGAAATTATGTGTAACCCTTAACGTAGTTGAGAGGTTATGATATCCTTGAAGTCTAAAGCTGTAATGCTATCCGGCTTGTGTGAATGGTGGACTTAAGGTTGGTCGGATGGAACGACATGAAATCATCCTTCAAAAAATCATTAATCTATCCTGTTAGCCATTGAAAGACAACTCTAGGGGACCTCTTTGGTAGGTTGAATGTGATTGGGTTATGAACTAGATATGGAACCTCTTCATGTGATCCTTTATGTGAATTACTCTATGAGAACGAAGGCTAGCACAGAGTGAGTCTTGTAAGGGCTTTAGTGAACAATGAGGCTAGAGTGAAAAGAAACCCTTCATATTCCTTAACCATGTGCTTATATCGGATGTGTCCAAGTTCTACCATTGGCAAGTAGAACACCCTCCATCGGAGTAGGTTATAACTCAGAATTCCATGCTTAGATACCATGGTCTATGTCGGTTATTGCCTATTCTAATCATATGGGATAACTACTAGTGTTGGAGAAGTTCTATGAAGTTTAGGTGGTGGTATGGGATGCTCTCTAGACATTGCGCGATAGGATTTGAAGATGTTAGTTAGTGACTCCCTATGTCTTCTCCAAGACCATTACTTGAATGTTCTTATGTGATGAATGTCTCTTGAATGAACTAATGAAAATAATGACTTAAGTAAGGAAGTATTTAAATAAATAAGTACCTAGCTAAGAGTAACTTTAAGGATTGCCTAGTTAAGTGTGAAGGGGGCATAAGGGATGGTCTCTTCATTTCATAGATGGGAAAGTCTTAAGAATGACTCTATATAGGAATTTTGATTAATTAAGTGAGAATTATCTTGTATTAGGCATTCTAAAGGATCTATTAAGTGTTTGTGAAGGAATTGTATGGGTGGTTGCTTCACAACTCACTCAAGTGAGCCTGAGAATCACCTTTGGTAGGAGAATCTCATGTTGTGTTTTGTTGTATTGTAAGTGTATTTGTCTCATTGTAGGTAGTCTTGAGGATCATTTAGGTGTTCTTAGAGAGGGTGTATGGGCATTCTCTCTTTGTATTACTTAATTTAGTCTTAGGATAACTTTTAGTGAGAAGGTTGCATATTAGAAATGGGTCATTATGAAGTTGAAGAAGTTCACTGTAACAGTGACATAGTTCACTGTAATGTCCTTAAAATGTAATAAAATGTTTACTGTTATCTTATGTGTTTCTAAGGTGTTAAGTTTTGTTCTTATGGTAATATATGATGTTCTAATCAAAAAAAGCATATTTCCATTAAATATCCTTTATCATGATTTTTATGCATTATGCCACACTTAGTACATGTGTTTGTACAAATTCTATGCTTTTATCTATCTCTAAAGTGGTTAATAGGTGAAGGTGCTTTGGGAGAGAAGCTTGGATTGTAGAATCTTTCAAGAAAGGTTGAAGTATGTCCTCATTTGACTTGAGGCATCAGTATCTTAAGAGTTTCTTTTATTGGGGCATTGTAATAGACTTAATAGTACTATATTTTGATTGTATGGGCCGTGTCCCAAGTATATTTTTATTCCATGATTTGATGATATGAGACTTAGTATTTCCTATGATTTTTATATGAAAGAGTTTTCGAAAGACTTTTCAAATATTGTGAAAAAGTTTTAATTCTACACTACTTTTCGTATATGTATATGTTATGAATGATACATAAAGGCTTGTAACAGACCTCTGAGAGGTCAAGAATGCCGTGCAGAAATCAAAGAGTGCCCTGTCTTCTAGGGTGTACTCTCGGGTCGTGAAAACTATTGGCCGTCATTTGGGTCTGAGGCTTGTCCATTGTCTTGAGCCTTCACCAAGCTATGTTTTGTAGGATGCCTTCTATCGATCGGGCGTAGGTTAGCCTACTGACTGTCTTTTGTAGGTGTAGGTAGAAGGCAGTGTCTAGGCAGTCTTTGGATTCTCCTTGACGGCCTTTAGCCGGGCCCTTGGGAACTCATTTTCCGTAAGAGTTTCCTTACCTTGGGATTATCCTTAGACTCACTAAGTTAAGACATGAAGTAAGTATGAATATGCCTCCTTCAATACACACCAAATCAATCCTCAAGACTACCCCTATCGGCTTACTCAACTCGGGAGAAACAAGCCCCTCAATCCATGGCAAGAAATTAAAAGACACCAAACAAACCACCAAAGTCTTCCCTTTCGGAATGACTACTTAGTACAATGAGTAGATAGCGTCCCATTCCACCACCTACCCTAAGTAGTACATTCTTTTAGAAGGTTTGGCACCTACTCTTCCCTTTCGGAGGGTCCCACCTAGTGCAATGAGTAGATATCGTCCCATACCACCACCTACCCTAAGTAATACGTTCTTTTAGAAGACTTACTTCAATTAATTTTTTTATGGGGATTTGGTTTAACCTACATAGACCATGAGAGCTCGACATGGAATCCCGATACTAACCCTTATCGGATGAGGGATCCTCACTTTCCTAGAGCAAGGTCATACTTATTAGCTTTTACATGGCTTTTTCAATAATCACACGTATGTGGGCACATAGTTAAGGGATAAGGATATTGCTACTAAGTAACTCATTATCTACTAACGAGGAGTACTCATCTCAAGAGGTACTTTGTGAAAACAATATCACAACTCACGAAGTGTACTCCACCTCTCCTTCATATCCTCTCGGTGCTAGGCATAACTCCCCACGGATTTTCAACATTATAATCCATAGGTTAAGGTTAACTAGTGAATACCATATCTCAACTCATGAAGGGCATTCATCCTCCAACCTATCTTGGAAAGATTATTAGAAATAGTGGGCTTTCTACTAGACAATTCATCTCAACTCACGAAGAGTGTCCACCCCGAAACTCCCCTTTTTACTCAATTAAGCATCATACATTCTTTTAAGTGTGAGTGTGTGTGTACATGTGAGAACATCTTGCACATAAGCATCATATAATTTACAATTGATTCTCTACATTCTTAGGACTTCTTTCATCACATCACACTTTAACATAATTTACATAATCATATAAGTCATCTTAGACATAATCCTTGACATAGTTCGCATAACAAGCTTCATAAAACACTTAACAAGAATATCTTCATTTAAGCATACTCTCTAGCCTATTTCACATAGTAACTTCATAAGGCACATTTAAAAAGAATAGCATCATTTTCATCTTACTTCACATAACAAGCCTTCATGGCCTCATTCACAATAAACTTTACATTCATAAAATTTAAGCAAACACCGCCACCAAGATGGTGGACCATACATACAACTCAAGAGTATTTTAAAATCAATATAAACATCGTAACCAACTTACCCTTTAATCCAAGCTTTCATCACCTATAACATTTTATAAACATTTCATCATAATTTATCCCTTAGGGAAGTAGCTAAACAACAATAACAACACAATAAAACCAAAGCTCATTCTCTACACACACATTCTTATTTAACCCATTTCTTAAGCCAACATTTGAAGAAAAGCTTTATCATGATTTCATTGTAGCTTTAGCCTTAAAAACACCAAATAAACTTAGAAATATCATTAATAAGTCATTCAAAACTTTTTCATGAATGTCCAATATTTAGAGTTGAAGGTAGAAGAAAGTAGGGTTGAGAACCCATTTTTAAAAATTCATTAGAAGGGACTCCTTGAATGGAAGAGAGTTCAAGAATGGATACCATACCTCAAATTGAACAAATACCAATGATTTTTGATGAATAAACAAACATCAAAAGACCTCTTAGCATTTCTTGACATGTAGCTTCCATGGAAATTGAGAGAGAATTCTAATAGAGAGGGGTTTTGGATTTTAGGAAGAGGGGTCTAAAATGAGGTCTTAGGGTTTCGAATACTTTAATATACCCAATTAACCCTAAAACTAACGTCCTAGGGTCATAACAGACTTGAGGTGAATTCACCAAGTACCCCAAGCCAAGGTAGTCCACTTAACAGTTTTGCAGACCTCACAAACGAGACCTAACCAACGGACCGTCTGTGCATCAACGGACCGTTGGTGGGGTCTCATGGGTTGACACTTATCTCCAAATTGAACCTGGCTATCCTTACTTGTAGGGACAATCTACGCCCTAAGTAGACGGACCATCCTTAGGGTCGTTGTTTGGTTACTGCTTTGGCAGTTTAGTCCAAGTCTTGGGCCCTTCATCTGGGCCCCTTGTGGGTCCTATGTAGGTTCGTTCCAAGACGTTAAACCACTAAACTATGTCGTCTAGGTCTAAGGAACATATCATGTATGTTTCAAGCAAAACGAAGACATAAAACTCACCCAAACACCTCAAGATACACAAGTGCTATTTAAGGCACACCTTTCAAACGTCATGGACGTTCTTGGACGTTTGACCTCAAAACATAACCAAACTTCACACACTGCCTAATAACAATAAAGTAACTCTTTTTAACTTCAAACTAACTCAAGGAACATTCATGAGGCTCTAATTCACCTTAGTTTGTTTTGGGGCATTACATTGTGACGTGACGTTTCCAACGTAAATACATTCATTAACATGTTAGAGACCTTCCACATAAGTTTCAACCAAAAAAAACACGTAAAACATGTCAACACACACCAACACACACATGCACGTCTCAAAGGCTAGCCTTCGAATGTCTTTGACATTCTTGGATGTTTGACTTCCAAATGACTTCAAATCAATCATACATTTTTTTAAATCTCTTAATTAACATAATAACAACATTACTAGGCACAAGTGAGGCTCTAGACTCCTTAATTCATTTTGGGGGTCTTACACTAATGATGACTCAGAGTTATTATACACCACAAAACCACTACTTAGGGAATCTTCTAACCGAACAACCAATTTAGCCAACCTATAACCATCTTTCACTAGGTATTTCTTCCCTTCTTCTACATGAGACATACTACCCATGGTCATACGACTCAAAGCATCCACAACCACATTAGCCTTGCCGGGATGGTAGAGGACACTCATGTCGTAATCTTTCAGCAATTCCAACCATCTTCTTTGTCATAGATTTAACTCCTTTGGAGTAACCACATATTGAAGACTCTTATGGTCGGTATACACATCAACATGAACACCATACAAGTAATGCCTCCATATTTTCAAAGCAAACACTCTGACCGCTAATTCAAGATCATGAGTTGGATAATTTGTCTCATGCATGAACATAAATATTATATGTCTTGACTTAGGCTGCTACAACCTCTTAGTCTTGTATGTATGAATGAAACATGGCCTTGAAAATAGTGAGAAGGTGAAAATATGTGGCGCCCTCAACCTAGTTGAGAGGATCCTTGAAGTCTAAAGCCGTAATGCTATCCTTCTTGATTTAATGGTGGACTTAAGGTTGGTTGGACAGAACAACATGAAATCATCCTTAGGAAAATCATTACGCTATCCCCTTCGCCATTGATAGACAACTCTAGGGGACCTCTTTGGTAGAGTGAATGTGTTTGGTTTATGAACTTGATATGGAGCTCTTCATGTTATCGTTTATGTGAATTACTCTATGAGAAGGAAGGTCAGCACCGAGTGAGTATTGTAAGTGAAGTAGCTATAGTTAAGAATAAGGCTAGGGTACAAAGAAACCTTTCATATTCCTTAACCATGTGCTTACATAGGATGTGTTCAAGTTCTACCATTGGAAAGTAGAAAACCCTCCATTAGAGTAGGTTACAACTCCGGTTCCATGCTTAGATACCATGGTATATGTTTGTTATTAACTATTCTAATCATATGGAATGCCTACTAGTGTTGGAGAATTTCTATGAAGTTTAGATGGTGGTATGGGACACTATCTAGAAATTGCACAATAGACTTTGAAGTTATTATTGAGTGAGTCCCTAGGTATTCTCGAAGACCATTACTTGAATGTCCTTATGTGATTAATGTCTCTTGAATGAAATAATGATGATAATGACTTAAGTAAGGAAGTATGTAAATAAATACCTAGCCTGGAGTAACTTTAAGGATTGCCTAGTTAGAGTGTGAAGGGGGCTAAGGGATAGTCTCTTCATGTCTTACCTAGGGAAGCCTTTACAGTGAATCTAGATAGGAATTTTTATTAATGAAGTGATAATGATATTATCTTAGGTATTCTAAAGGATATCTTATGTGTCTGTGAAGGGATTGTATGGGTGGTTGCTTCACAACTCACTCAAGTGAGCCTAAGAATCACCTTTGGTAAGAGAATCTCATGTTATGTGTTTTGGTGTATTATAAGTGTATTTGTCTAATTGTAGGTAGTATTGAGGATCATTTAGGTGTGCCTAGATTCTCTCTTTGTATTATTGAGTCTTAGGATAACTTTTAGTGAGAAGGTTGCATGTTATAAAGGGGTCACTGTGAAGTTGAAGAACTTCACTGTAACAGTGACATAGTTCACTGTAATGTTCTTAAAATGAGATAAAATGTTTAAGTGTTATCTTATGTTTTTCTAAGGTATTAAATGTTGTTCTTATGCTTATATATGATGTTTTAATTAAAAAGAGCATATTTCCATTAAATGTCCTTTATCATAATTTTTATTCATTATGCCATACTTAGTACATGTGTTTGTACTAATTATCTGCTTTTATCTATCTCTAAAGTGATTCATAGGTTAACGTGCTTTGAGAGTGAATCTTGGATTGTACAATCTTTCAAGAAAGGTTGAAGTATTCCCACATTTGACTCGAGGCATCATTATCTTAGAGTTTCTTTTATTGAAGCATTGTAGTAGACTTACTAGTATTATATTTTGATTGTATAGGCCGTGTTCCAAGTATATTTTGAGTCTATGATTTGATGATATGAGACTTAGTATTTCCTATTACTTTATATGAAAGAGTTTTTGAAAGACTATTTGAATCTTGTGAAAAATTTTAATTCCACACTACTTTTCATATATGTATATGTGATGAATGATAGAAAAGAGCTTGTCCAAGACCTCCGAGAGGTCAAGTATGTCGTGCTGCAATCCAATAGTGCCCTATCTTCTAGGGTGTATTCTGGGGTCGTGAAAACTGTTGGCCGACCTTTGGGTTTGAGGATTGTCCACTGGCTTGAGCCTTCACTTGGCTATGTTTTTAAGGGCCCCTCCCCATCGACAATGCGTAGGTCAGCCTACTGACTATCATTTGCAGGCGTAGGTAGAAGGAAGTTTCTAGGCAGTCTTTGGGTCCTCCTTGAGGTATTTTTGCGGGTCCCTTAGGGAGTCGTGCCCGAACGTTTCCAATGTAAATACGTTCGTTAACATTTTAGGTACCTTCCACATCATTTTCAACCAAAACAACATGTCAATATACACCAAGACACACATGCACGTTTCATAGGCTAACTTTCAAACGACTTTGACTTTTTTGAATGTTTGACTTCCAAATGACTTCAAAAAAATCATACATGTTTTAAATCTCTTAAATTACCATATTAACAAGATTTCTATGAACAAGTGAGTCTGAAGACACCTTAATTCATTTTGGGGGTCTTACACTAAGTATGACACGGAGTTATTATGCACCACAAAACCACCATTTGGGGAATCTTCTAATCGAACACCCATTCTATCCAACCTATAAACATCTTTCACAAGGTATTTCTTCTCTTCTTCTACATGAGACACACTACCATGGTCATACGACTGAAAGCATCCACAACCACATTAGCCTTGCCAAGGTGGTAGAGCACACTCATGTCGTAATGTTTCAGCAATTCCAACCATGTTCTTTGTTGGAGATTTAACTTTTTTGGTGTAAAGACATATTGAAGGCTCTTATGGTCGGTATACATATCCACATGAAAACCATATAAGTTATTCCTCCATATTTTTCAAAGCAAAAACTATGACTGCTAATACAAGATCATGAGTTGGATAATTCGTCTCATGCACCTTGAGTTGTCTAAAGGAAAAGGCTACAACATTCTCATAATGCATAAGAACATACCACAAGCCTACTCAGGATGCATCACAATACACCACAAAACCCTTGGTACCCTCCGGTAGAGTCAATACCAGAGAAGAAGTAAGCCTATCGTTCAAAATTTGGAAACTTCTTTCACATTCCTCCGACCACTCAAATTTCACACTCTTTTGGGTCAAGGTAGTCAAAGAAGACAATGGACACAAAACCATCAACGAACCTCCTATAGTACCCGGCTAAATGGTCTACGCCGATTCTTACCGCCTCGATTTTCTTTGGATCATCCTCAATACCCTCACTAAAGATGATATGACCAAGAAATGCCAACGATCTCAACCAAAACATACATTTTGTTATACTTGGAAAATATTTGGTGTTCCTTAAGAAATTATAACACCACTGTCAAATGAACCATGTGTTCACCGTTATTCTTCGAATATACAAAGATGTCGTCAATGAAGACAATGACAAATTAATCTAGGTGATTTTTAAACAACCTATTCATTATTTCCATTAAACCAGTCAGGGCATTAGTGAGACCAAATGACATTACCAGAAACTCATAGTGACCATACCTAGTTTGAAAATCTATTTTAGGTACATCCTCACCTCTCACCCTAAGTTGATGATAGTCTTAGAAAAGTAGCTTGCTCCTTGGAGTTGATCTATCTAGTTGTCAAACTAAGAGAGAGGATACTTGGTTCTTAATGGTGACTTTATTAAGTTCAGTATAGTCAATGCACATCCTAAGGTATCCATCCTTCTTCTTAACAAAAAATACCAAAGCCATCCAAAAAGGTGAAATACTAGGTTGAATAAACCCCTTATCTAACAATTCTTTGAGTTGAGCCTTCAACTCTTTCAATTCAGCCGGATCCATCTGAAAAGGAGGATTTGAAATGGATTCGTATCCGGTAATAAGTTAATACCAAAGTCAATTTCTCGTTCGGGAGGAATCCTGGGAAATTGGAAGGAAATTGGTTGGAAACCCTCTTCTTGAACCTAGGCTTGTCTTGAATCTCAAGCCTACCCTTGGAAATACCTTTCTCGTAAGACCGAGATTTCTTAAACTCCCTATTTTTTATGTTGAGTCTAGTCTCCTAAACTTGTTGCGCATGAACAATCAACCTAGAGATATACATGTTTTCATGGAGCATCGACGAACGACACTCTTCAACAAATCATTGGACACTCCCGTCACAAAGCGATTAAACACATAACTTTGGTTAGACATCAAGGAAGGTGCATATTTGGATAATTTGGTGAACTGCAAGGAGTATTCTTGCACACTCATACCTCCTTGACGAAGGTTGATGATTTCTTTCACATTCACCTCCCTTTTCGTCCAAGGAAAGAAACAATCAAAGAAAGCCCTTCTAGACACATGCTAAGTGATAGGACCCGCTCACAACGCCCTATTGTCTCTCCATTGGGTGTACCATGTTTGCACTACAAATTGAGTTGATAGGAAGCTAACTCGGCCTTTTCATTGAAGTGAACCCTATGACATAGAGAATCATATAAACTTCATCAATGAAGTCTTGGGGATCTTCATTTACTTTAGACCCATAAAACATATGAGATTCATCCTCATGAAATCCCTTTAGAGGGTATCCGTTGTACTAGCATTTGGTTGAACACGAGGTCTAACCTACCCATTCGCTTGAGCCGTCATGGCTTGAACTTGGGTTGTCATGACTTGAGACAATGTCACAAATGCCAACCTTATCTTTCCATTCTTCTTGCAGCCGGACAAATTGTAGTCATATCCTATCTCTACAAGAAAAGGATTAGAAGTAAAAGGGACACATAGTTTTAACTCTTAAGGCACAACATTCAAAATTATCAATAAGTTAGAATTCCTAAGCGTCACATAACCTCTCATACAGAAATGTGGCACGCTTCACAACCATGAACAAGACTCTATCTAAACGTGGTTCAATGAGACATCAATCATTAGATAATTTCAACCTCATGCTCCGATACCAAGGTTGTTCACGACCGCGGAGCACCCCCTAGACGTAACCGAAGTCCTCGTCTTCGAGGAGGACTATGACTATCCTCTTAGCATTCATCATTACATTTCGTAGGTTAAAAAAGCAGAAAAATTATAACTTTTCACATACATCTATATAATGAGGTTTACATAGACCTCTCACATACTATTTAGGGAGTTTTTATAGACTTCTCACATAGGAATCTTACATAGGCTTGTACTTTTATATAACATAATCGATATATAAGGATTTTTCTAATACTTCGTCTCATAGTGAAGCATCTAAACGAATAAAAATCTTGGACATAGTCAATACATATTCAACATGCGAATATACGCTTACAACATTATCCAAATGAAAGAGTAATAAAACTTTTACACCCTAAAAAATAAGCTCGGCTAAACTAGACCCTAACACTTGTACCATGATGTTTTAAAGTCGTAAAAGGGTTAATAATGGTATTTGGAGACAATATATAAAGTTTAGCATGTATTTTCAAGAAATTTTCATTAATTTTTCTTCATTCGAGTGTTTTTGTTCAGTTATGGAGTAAGATGACAACAAGATTTTGAATGTGGGATTGCTTTTAGTGCAACCCTTTGCTCATATCTGCACTAGTTATGCCCAGATCTAAGTAGTGTTTGCCTCCAATAATTAAGGCATGACCTATTTTTGGTGGGTTTAGACAAGAGTATCCAAAGCTTGGGAATGTTTATTCTGAATTTATTGAACAAGAACATCACATTTTTCATTTGTCCAAAAGTTTTTGCACATTTTTTCAAAGCTCCAAAAATAGTATATCTTTTTTCTTCGTCATCTTTGATTGAGCATTGCAAGATTTCTAGTGATCTCATCAATTGCAGATTTCTTTTTCATCAAATCACCAAAATGCACATATATATTCACAAGAATCTTTTTTTCTTCAATTTTTATTACATAATTTTAAGAATTTAAAGATTAATTTTTTTTATTGAATTTTGATGATTTGCAGATCGAACAATGGATTTCATGAAGGTATTCGATCAAACGGTTTGCGAAATGTAATCCCTTTTTCCCTTGTACCCTCTTAACCCTTTTAATCGCAATTATGACTTTCTTTAGTCGACAATTCACAAAAAATTAGGGATTACAACGATTATTTTGATTTAAATTTAGGGAAGGTGACATAAATTGATTAAACAATTAATAATAACGGAAAAATTATCACACATGGTGCTTTTAAATTAGTCCATGACAGTGAATATACTGCATGACGCGTCTCATGTGCATGGTAACAGCCCAGACTATGGAATGGGTCAAAATGGCCCATTAACAAAGATATTAAATATTTTTGTGGGTGATAGGACACTTTGAAAGTTAAGGTATATTTATGCAAATACGGGACAACTTTGATGGTGCCTTTGTCTTTTCTCTTTTTGTAGACCTATGTACCTTACTTGATACATGAAGAATATGAACATGAACATCTTAACTTAGTAGGGTTATGCACCTTTGTTTTGTATGTGTATGAATGAATGTTGAATGAACGTTTGGGATCGGTAGACCTAAGATGGTGCCCTTCTAAGAATGACTAATACGTGGAGCTTCTAAATTAAAAAAAAAAGTTAAGAATGAGGTATCCTTATAGAAAGTGAGTGGCAACCCTTGTGGACCCATTCTTAGTTGGGGTACTATGAGTTTGTAGACCAAAGAGATGGTACCTTCTCATATACCTTTATATGATTGAACTTACACTATGAGAACAAAGTCTAGCACCGAGCCTACTTGAGAAGGATACTAGAGTGCAATGTGACTCTGCTTGAGAAGGAGACTAGAGTTCATAAAAGCCGTCAACATTCCTTAACCATGTGCCTCAATTGGAGTAGGGTAGACTCGGAATTCCATGCCTATCTATTATGGTCAATGTAGGTTATTCGCTATTGTCATCATTCGGGATACATGCAAGTGTTGGATAAGTACTAGGAAGTTTAGGTAGTGGAATGGGATGATATCCGGACATCGCACGACTATGATTTGAAGATGTTAGTATGTGAGTCCCTAGGTCTTCTCCACGACCATTATGTGAAAGTACTTGATTAATTAATGTCTCTTAATATGTATAATGGACATAATGAATTGAGTAAAGGTATGTTAACGAAAAGGTACTTACCTAGAGTAGCTTTGAGGATTGCTTAGGTATGCTTGAAGAGGGTGTATGGGCGGTATCTTCATGTCCTACTTAGGTGAGTATTAGAGAAACTCTAGGTAGGGTGTTTAATTAATGAAATAAGAATAATATTATCTTAGGTAATTTAAAGGATTTCTTAAGTGTGTGAAGGGATTTTACGGGCGATTGCTTCATAACTCACTCAACTGAGCCGTAGAATCACCTTTGGTAAGAAGGTCTCATGCTTTCGTTTTTTAAAGTGATCTAATGTCATATATGTGGTGTTTGTGTTATATGTGATTCTCCTACTAATGATATGAAGTTTTACTCAAAATAGCATGTTTATACAAATGTCCTGTTATCATGATATATGCATTATTGTCACGATTCACAAGTACACCCTAGAAGTTAGAGCATTCTTGAGTCTCCACACGGCGTATGAGACTCTGAGAAGTCTAACTTAAGTCACTCGTATCATTCATTGCATAATAAACACTCTAAAATAAGTAAGAAATTAAAAATTTCTTCACACACGAAGAACTCTTCAATAACATACACAAGCAAAAGATTTTCATTAAAACAATAAACCTTTACAATGTCTCATGGAACCATCTAAACTTAAGAGTATACAACATTTGGTACTAAGCCCATACACGACATAGAATAACTAAGACATAAAAGAACATGTGGGTATTGTCCTCTTATAGATGAGGACTAACCATAACATCATCTTCAACCCTTAGAAACCTATCCATCCTCCATGGCATATCAAGACTTCCAAATCTCTACACCTTAGTCAAAAAGGGAAAAGAAGTGGGTTAACACATTAGATGCACTAAGTATGGAAGCCATGCAAAAACCATGAAAAAGGGACATTTAGTAAATAACATGCTTTTCATGAAATTTGAAAACCTTCATATGATAATTTAAGAGACATCAAACAAGTCAATAATCACAATATAAGACACATTCAAAATTATAGGCAATATTTAGAAATCTTACAGTAACGTTACAGTGACTTCACTGTAACTTTACATATAATTCATACATCACAAGGTAACATCAAAACCACATTAAAACACATATACATACTTACATGGATCCCCTACTAAGTTTATCCTAAGACTCACCTAAGTATGATATGAAGTGGCCACCCATACAACCCCTTCACACACACAAACATGATCCCTAGGACTACCTAAAGTAAGTTATTCCAATACACCGCATATTACACCTATTCACATAGACATGAGATCCTCATACCAAAGGTTATTCTAAGGTCCACTTGTGTGAGTTATGAAGCGACCGCTCATACAATCCCTTCATACACACCAAAGAGATCCTTTAGAATACTTAAGATAAGATTATTCCCATTTTACCAATTAGAATGCGTACCTAGAACTACTCTACGACTCAACTGAGTAAGACATGAAGAAAAATGCCCATACACCCTCTCCAAGCCTACCCAAGAAATCCTCAAAGACACTCTATATCAATAACTTATAAAATAAAAACTCTTTACTTAAGTCACTAAGATCATTAATTCACTGAGAAGATATTCAACATTTAAGGACATTCATATAATGGTCTTAGAGAAGACTTACAGACTCACATACTAACATCTTCCATGCGTATTCATGCAATGTCTAGATAGCGCACCATACCACTACCTAAACTTTATTGAACTTATCCAACACTAGCATAATCCCATATGATGAGAATAGGCATTAAGTGACATAGACCATGGTAGCTAAGCATGGAATACAGGGTTATAACCTACTCCGAGGGAGTGTTTTCTACTTGCCAATGGTAGAACAAGGACACATCCCATGTAGGCACATGATTAAGGAATATGAAGGGTTTGTTTGTTTTCTAATGTTATTTTAATATAGAGAAACTTTCCTTACCATACTCACTTGGGGCTAGCCTTTATTCTCATAGAGTAATTCACATAAAGGAGCATATGAATGGGTTCCATATCAAGTTCACAACCCAATCACATTACACCTTACCAAAGAGGTCAGCTAGGTTGCCTTACAATGGTTAAGAGGATAGATCAATGATTTTCCTAAGGATTATTTCATGCCGTTCCAGCAATTCAACCTTAAGTCCACCATTTACACAAGAAGTATACCATTATAATTTTGGTCTTCAAAGATATCATAACCTTCTTTCTAGAAGACTCCGCATAAAGGGCCATCTTAACTATATTCAAGGTCACATGTCAATCACACATACAAGACTAAGAAGCTTTAGCATACTAAGTCAAGGAGTCACATATTCACATACCTTTCATGCATAAAGAAGAAGGGCTTTGGTCTACTTAGTCAAGAAACTACATTCTCATAACACATATTCATCATAAAAAAACCTTAGTCACACAAAGTCATTTAAGGACAAAATTTTAATCTTCACACATTTATATACAGCTTCTTCATATATAATCACTTAAGAAGAATCATAGCATAATCATTCAATCAAAATTACGCAAGCCCTACTAAAGTACCCCATTGTTCATTCTCAATATTAACACATATATCACGTAACACTTCAAACCACATGTTCATGCAATCCATAACACCCCATTCATGATAACCTTAATTTACATAAACATATTAACATTATACCTCCATATAAGTCCTAATCATGATACTAATACAATTCCCAAAGTAATGCTGATGAGGCCACATCTTTCACAAAGATAACACATAAGCACCACAACCAAAAGTGGACTATGTTAATCATTATCATAATACAAGATCTATACAATATGAAATATGAAGAGAGTTAGGACACATACCACCGATCCAACCACACAAGTTCAATCCATAGCCCAATCAACCAACTAAATACTTAAATGGCTCATACCATAGCCATGATCACAGATTCAATATCATAAACTCAATATACAATGAATCCAACAATATACATCATTAATGTAATCCAATTGAGACATACTATAATCCATTCAATCATGATCCATACATAAAACAATATCTCTAAGAAATTTACACGTGAATTCATTACTAGTTAGCCATAATAAATTCACCCATAGTTGGTCAAATTTGAGAGATTTGAGAAGGTAAATGGTTCATGGAGAATTTAATTAAAAAACATCAATTATAAATCAAAAATATCATATCTTCAGGTTTTAAAAAATTTCATGCAAGAACCCAAGACTTAGAGTAGAAATTGGACTTTGTCATCTTTTTGAAATCTTTGAAATCATCCTTGAAATTGACCCTAAGGTGATAGAAAGCCTTAGATTAAGAACTCTCATACCTTATTATAATAATCCAAATATAATTAAATAATAAAATACATTGAAGGTTCATCATCAAGCTCCATCTTCACCTTGAGCTCTCATGGAGGTTTTTGGAGAAACATTGGGAGGAAATGGGTTTTGATCTAGGTGCTAGGGCCTAAATGAGTAATTAATGACTTAAATACTATTAAAATACCTATACAAACCTATATAATCTTCCTTTTATTTTGTAAGACTTGGGGTGAATTTCCCAAAAACCCAAATCTGAACAGTGAAGTTAGCAGAATTTGCTGGCCCATCAACGCCTATCACCAACGGACCGTCGAATGGCCTACGGCCCGTCGATGGTGGTATCTTGGTTTGATATGAAACTCAACAAGTTAAGGATACATTTTCCCCATTGATGCCACCCATCGACGTGCGGTCGCTTGATCGACAGACCGTCGTTTGGGGGCCGTCGATTACCACTGCTTAGCACACTGCCTTAACAAGTTGCGGTCCTCCTCTATGACACCTTGTGGGTTCTAGGTAGAGTCATACCCAGAAGTTAAACACCTAAACACGCACGTATAGTTCTTAGGAACATCAACAATCAGGTTCAACATAAAACAAGCCACGTAACATGCTAAAACAATCAAAAATTAAAGGGACGTCCAAAGGCTATCTTTCGAACGTCACCGGATGTTTGAACTCCAAAACTTACCAAAATGAACATCATGACTCTGAAAAATATTATCAATCATATAAGGACCTCCTAGAGTCATTACAAACACATAAGAACAAGAAAGGACATAAGGCACATGTAAGATCTCAAAATTGACTTAGATGAAATCGAGTATAACAGGGTATATCATGATGATATAACGGTCTAAAATGGTGTATAACAGGGTATATCTTAGAAGTGAAACATCAAGGGACGACTAAGACGTTCGACGACTAAGTCACCTATGTGTCTCATATGTGGTTCAATGTGTTTATGTGAGATTCATGAGGTTATGAAGTCCTTAAATCAGCTATCATGGTGTATAGAGGCAGTGTTTAATGTTTCGTAAAGTTTGAAGGTCAAACTTCCAAGAACGTCTATAACGTTAGAAAGTTTTACCTTGAAATGACCTTGTCTGTCTAAGTGTGTTTCATCGAGTTTTACATGTTCATTTTGGGTGAAATTCATGTTATATGTCCTAAACTCGTATACGAGCTTTCTAGGTTCAAAACATCGTGAAAAACATATCCAAGGATGATCCAAGGGTCCTTGAGGAAGGACCAAAAGTAGGTGTCCAAGACTGCCCAAGACAGCCTACCAAGAATGGCAATCGACGCCTAGTGGGTCAGTCGACGCCCCATCGGTGGTGTATCATAAATAGGCACTTAGGAGTGTGGGAGAGGAAGAAAAAGACTAGCCTCAGTCCCCAACCACGAACCAATAGCACGGTCCGTTGGACAAGGGGCGGGCCGTTGTTTGGCAAGTTGTAGGTCGACTGCCTTCCTGCGCAGTTCACTGTAAGTTCAAGGGATGAATTAGTAAACTCAGCCCACATCTAAATAAGAATATTGACTTACTTAAGGGTGTTTTGGGTATTTTATATATGTCTATAATCCTATAATACTTCGAATATTTCATTCTTCAAAAATCAAAATCAAAATTCCCTTAGAATTTCCCTAGAACTCCATTGGAGAAAAAACTCATGCAAGGTCATTGATTGGAGAATTGAGTGGATATTATTCATTAAATTGACTAATTAGCTTCATTGTGGTATGGTTTTTGATCCTTGAAAATATATTCATCAAGAAATCTAACTTTCAAAGATGTTTACTAAAGTTTTCAAAGTAGAATTTTCCAATTTCAGGATCAATGCATAGGTTATTGCATTAAAGGTTGTTAATCATTAAATATGGATTGAATTGTTATTAATTAGATGATTTCAAGTAAATTAACCTATGAACTCATGTAATTGATTAACCCTAGTTCTTGACTTCTTTATGGGTTACTGAATATTAACTTAATGTCTATGAATGTATAGGTTGTATAAGATTTATAAATCTATATCAAATTAACCTTGTTTTGTTGGGTATTACGATTTATGAATTGAATTGGTGTTCATGTCCATTGGTAAGGAACTTATGCTATTGAATTGGATGATTTAGTATCAGATTGAGGTGTGGAGGATGGGGTGGTGGTACTCTTCCCTATTTCCTTTATGTTATGTTAATTAGACTTTAATTATATTTTGATTGGTATGGTCCACTTATGGTGGCGGTGTTATGTACTTTACTTGCATTTGATGTGGCCTTGTTGGCTTTACTTTATGTGTTATGATGATCATGGCCTTGTCGGCAACTACTTGAAGGATATGATTATGTGAAGTATGACAATATCAATCTATATGTGAAGTATGATGCTAAAGTATATGTGTCTTCTATTGATGTTATTTATGTGATCATGTTAGACTATGGTTATGGCTTTGTGTATTTAATCTTAGTGTTGATACTTGGTTATTCCTACTTTACTATATGAGTCTATGATGGTCATATTGATGATGATATGATAGTGTATAGGATTAATTAAAGAGGATATGGTTATTTCTGTGTTTCTAGAATGACATGTAATATGTGTTAAGGTGAAGTATGTTGTGTCTTGTCTTGGTTGACTAGTGTCCCTAACTTGATGCATGTATGAATGTAAAAATGTGATGTCTTGACTTAGGATGATAAAGTCTCTTAATCTTGTATGTATGAATGACATGTTACCTTAAATGAAGTTAAGAGGGTCCTTTATGTGAAACCTTGAACCTAGTGGTAAGGTTATGAAGTGTTGAAGTCGAAAGCCGTAATGGTATCCTTCAAGTAAAGGAATGATAGACTTAGGGCGGATTGGCTAGAACGGCATCATATCAAACCTTATAAAGTCATCATGAGCTTTTTTTCGCCATTGGAAGGTAGCCCTAGAGGACCTCTTTGGTAGGGTAAATGTGATTGGGTTATGAACTTTATATGGAACCCCTTTATATAAACCATTAATGTATATTACTCTATGAGAACAAAGGCTAGCACCGAGTGAGTATGGTAAGGGAAGTAGTTATAGTTAAAGAATGAGACTAGATTACAAAGAATGCCCTTCATATACCTTAACCATGTGCCTACATGGTATGTGTCTAAGTTCTACCATTGGAAAAGTAGAACACCTTCATCGAAGTAGGTTAGAACTCCGGATACCATGTCTTGCTATCATGGTTTATATCAGTTATTGCCTATTCTCATCATATGCGATACCTACTAGCATTAGAGAAGTTCTATGAATTTTAGGTAGTGGTATAGGACACTATCTATACATTGCACAATAGGCTTTGAATGTGTTTGTTAGAGTCCCTAGGTCTTGTCCAAGACTATTACTTGAATGTCCTTATGTGATGAAGGGGTCGTAAATGAACTAATTAATATAATGACTTAAGTAGGAAAATATTTTAAATGAATAAGTACTTATCTAGATTAGTTAAGGGTTGTCTAGTTAAGGTGTGAAGAGGGCATAGGAATGGTCACTTTGTATCTTTCCTAGATAAGTCTTAAGGATGACTCTAGTCAGGGAGAATGGTTGAATATGTATACATGATCTAAACTTAGGTAGTCTTAAGAATTTTTTAGGTAGTCTTGAAGAGGACAATCATGGACGTTATCTTTTTGATTTTACCTATGTATATTGATAGCCTTTGGAAGGAGAATGTCATATTATCTATACGTTGTTGTGTTCACTGAGAATGATTCTATCCTAGGTAGTCTATAGGATCTCTTAAGTGTATGTGTAAGGGATTGTATGCGGGTCGCTTCACAACTCACTCAAGTGAGACTTATCACCTTTGGTAGAAGAATCTCATGTTCTTATGTATGATGTCTTGTAAGTGTGTATGTGTCTTATTATAAGTAGTCTTGTGTCACACCCGGGCTAGATCTTAGATGAGACCGGCGTTGTTAACCTCTCTCAGGTCGTAGACAAACCGCTTCTTAGCTATTATCATTATCAAACAGTTAAATTTAGCGAAAACTTTTTAACTTTTTAATTTTACTGAAGTGTACTTAGACTTCATATAATTTCTGCATAAGAGTGATATACTAACAGCTCATTCTAAACAACCATCTATTAACAGATTGACAATTGAAACAAAGAATTCTTAATATTATTAGTAGTTGCCAAACCGGACTTAGTACGAAAGCTTGAACAAATATTTGAAAGGAAACGCTAGGGACAACATCCACTAGCAATGTCTAATATACTAAAGCTAGAATATAAAGCGTAAGATCCTCGAACTCAAGAGGACCTACCAAAGTGTGGAGGTACTAGTCAAAACGGCTTCAACTGATCTTCAATTTTTTCCTAGGACCTACACCTATAAAAATAGTAATTGTATATGGGTTAGTACACACTTGTACTAAGTATGGGTGCATGTAGATAAACACATAAGGACTATGCAAGAACAAGGAAAGCTCTTCCTATAGCAACATACAATTTTTGGAAAGTGAAGTCACTTTACTTTCCTAATTTGTTATTTATGAATTATGCTATGAATAAGAAATTTTTTCATGCATTTAAAGCAGACAACTAATTTTCTATATGAACATAAGACCTTGGAATCATGATCATAATTTTAGAACAACTCGAGAGCTCCCTCTCCAAGCCTTAATTTATTTGTCAGTCTTTTCTTATTTTTGTTGTGTAGTTCAATGATCTCCTTTGATCCAATTTACTTACAAGTGCAATGATTTATTGTAGTGCCATTCCTACAATGAATCAAGTAAGAAATCCAAAAGACTAAGGAAATAATTTGACTACCCTACTCACAAGTTATTCTTTCCATTCTTGTTAAATTATGCATGAAGTCTTTATAAGACAATATTTATTGTCTATGCCCATTATTTTATCATTTTCATAATATAAAGATGGCGGGGCATACATTTTGTCTATGCCCATTATTTGATCATTTGCTCCCTTTATTGTCATAAGCCAATAACTGTTAAATCGTCATTCTTATCAAGCACTGGTGATTTGATATACTTATGATTTTTCTTACTTAGTTCACTTTGAACTTACATTTCTTATTCTTTTATCTCATGTTCACTTTGAATATGCTAGGTTGAATTAGGATATTCTATTAAGACTTCCATTGGGATCTTTTTGTGCAATGAATAAGAATGACTTACATCATTACCTAGTCTAACCTCACCCTTTGGTTATCCTATCTGAACACCCCTCATCTTCCTAGTTCTTTCTTCCTTTCTTTCTTTCCTTCTTACTTTCTTAAAGGAATATTTAGCATTTAGTCGACATTGATCATGTGAGCTAACATAAAATACAGTGTCTTCACCACACTGAAAAGGTAGTTCACCGGCCAAAGTGAAATCAAAACCTCCTAGCTTTCTTAGGTTGATCCACTAGCTAGTAACCTATGATGGCGACAGTTCAAATACTAGGAGAATGTGGAGACCCTTATCAACCTTGGTGGTAGTTTCATCTCATGAGGCTTATATGTGCTTGCACAAGCTCATTACTAGTATATTGGTGCTTAGCTCAATTTCTTATACTTTACAACTTTTAGAGTTGACTCATACATTAGGGAAGATTGCTTCTAGTATAAGGTATGCTTAGCTCAATGGATGACTTGTAATCCATTTCTATACTTTATGAATGTGAAATTTAGTTTTACATTATCATTATGATATGAATGATACTCGTCTTGCGACTTCTAAAACCATCTTATGTGAGTATCCTTAACATAAATGTCTAGGTGTAAGTGAGACTTGTCTCATTTCCTTTAACACCCCATTCTAGGTCAATTGCGTAACTCATAAGGTTTTATGTTATTTCATTACTCACCTTATCTTGTTAAACATTATTTTGTATTCTTGTACCATTCTTTATGAATGGTAAAAGTCCATTTAGATAGGGTATATTGGGACTTTTCCAATTCATTGGGATACCCTAGGTTATGAGTTCATTGAGTTATCACTTGCCAAGTCAATCTTTATCATGCATTTGGCCTTACAAGAAACATCATAATTTACATTGTCCATATATGATTCGTATGACTTAGTCATTAGCCAAATCTATATCATATTTTGGAAATAATATTGCTAGCCGATTAATTGGGATAAACAAAAATTTCCCTAAATACTTGTCATGATACTATCACTAGCCAAGTCAATTAACTTCATGTAATAAATATGGTAATATGCTTATTTTACGAAAGCCAACTTTTAACATTTGATTATATTTTAAGAACAATGTAATGCTTAGTTTGGCCAAGCTACAAAGTTGATTTGACATTGAAGATTCATTAACTAGCTTTGATTCTTATAATTATTTCTTCATGGAAATATTGCATTCCAAACACTTACTAGCATATTTACTATAAACACAAACTATAATTCGAATCCTTCATAACTTTTCAACAGTAAACTGAATTTCACAAACGAGTTGTAACAATTTCATCTTCTCAAATACAATTAGGCTTTGATCATACGCATCTAATCTATAGGTCTCATTCGACATTATCAAATCACAGAAACCTATACATAATAATAAGATAGCACCACATACCAACAACATGCTCGATATTTGCATTATACATTCTACCAAATCGGAAATAGGGAGAATCAGGGAGATGAATATTCGGCAATTTCATTGGGAAACCCTAGTTTCGGGTTTTCTTGAGTTCAAAACATTTGAAAAGCCACTTTGTGGAATGAATCAAAGAGAGAAAACCCATACCTTACTGTAGAATAAAATCTATGAAGAGCACCCTGTACTTTGCATCAAAATCTTGAAGAATTGCCTTGAAATCGCCTAAGGAGAAATGATTTGTTTTTCTTACGTTTGTTCATTATTTTTCAGTCGTGAGTTTCTATTAGATAAATGTGAGTCTAGGTCTTAGGAACTTAATATTGACTATTTAACTTATACTAATTAACTTAAGTAAATAAATCAATTAGCTAATTACCCAAACACCCCTCCTAAATTGACTACAAATAGGATAACATTTGACTTTGCCAAATTCTGAAAATTTGCTAGGGTCTCAGGTTTGACTGGGAATTTTAATTGATTAATTAAGTTGCTAATTTAATTAATTAAGTGACCTAGGGAAATTGCGAAACTATCCCTAAGTCACTAAGACCATAACAAACTCCTTTGGACCATCCTAGGTTACGTACTAGGATGTTTCTTTAGTTAGCTACTCGGCTAGTGTCACCCTATTAGGTCTTAGGATTTCGAGCACACTAGTTAGTTTATTTTAGTTAGTCCTAGGTTAGTAAGCTAGTTAGGTAAGTTAATTAGAGCCTAGGAGTGGTTAGGAAGCTAGGCTCCACGTGGCTTGACCTAACGCGCGCCTGCCCCCTAACCACCCTAACCAAATTCGGTTGGCTTGACGCTTGGTCTCTTGGCGGTAAGCACATGTGAATGCACATGTGCTTGCACATGTGTTGCTACGCACTTCTTGTTCACTTCTTATCCCAAGGATCCTAGCTATGTCCTTGGGCACTACTTAATCTACATGATCAGTTTAAACGATCATGTGCTATGGTACCGAGGCTTGACACTTGGATGACTCGTACCTAATGTGTGGAATCTAAGAAATGGAAATTTTTAGCTTAGGGTCTTCATTGCAGGTATAATTCCTAAACAAGCTTGGGTTGAGGCATTTGAACATCCAAGTATATCTTAAGTTACTTGTTAATACATAGAAATTAGCTAATACCGTTAAGCCAATATTCTCTAAGATGCCCAATATTACTCAATATTGCGCATTAGGATGCCTATGTACCCCAATACATATTCTTAAAATCTAATAGACTCTTCACTATACAAGTACATTTTCTAGAATATTACATTATCCCCCCCTTAGGAACATTTACCCCGAATGACAATACACATCAATTTGAATCAAAGAGGGTATTTTCAAAAAACACATCAACATACTTGAGACTTTACTCTTTGTGAATATCTGATTCACAACTTACTCTTGATGATGCACATCACTCAATGCTTATCTGAACCTTCATATAAGAGATTGAGGATCTTCTTTCTCAATCTCACTTTAACTTAATGAACATCACAAGTCATGCAACACCAAAATCATTTTAACACTATACAAAAACAACAACATGAATGCAAGCATGAACTCATATTAACTCAGATAGTGCAAGTATAAAACACATAGTTACAGACTTAAAACACCAAAACCGACTAATGCACTAAAATTTAGAGTTTCATAAACAAAACCAGACTTAGGAAAAGTATATCTTACCTCAAAAACTAAACAAGTGAGGATAACGGGATCTCATGTCTCCCTCGGTCTCCCATCTTACTCCTTCGACAAGGTGGTTCCTCCATAAAAATTTTAGTGTGGCAACCTCCTTGTTCCTTAGCTGACTCACTTGGTGAAGCAAAATTTCAAGTAGAACCTCTTCATAAGAAATGTTCTCATCGACTCCTACCCCCTCAACAGGCAGGATGGATGCTGGATCACCTAGACACTTTTTCAGCATTGAAACATATAACACTGGATGACTAGAAGCCAAGTCATTTGGTAACTTCAGTTCATAGGCAACATTCCCTACTCACTATATGACCTCATAAGGACCTATATACCTCGGACTCAACTTCCCTTTCTTACCAAACCTCATTACCCTTTTCATTGGTGATATTTTTTAGGTAGACTTGATCACCTACCTCGATTTCAAGATCCTTGTTCTTGTTATCTGCATAGGATTTTTTAGGACTATTAGCAGTATTCAGTCTATCCATGATCATTCTGACCTTTTCCATAGCCTCATGTATGATTTTAGTGCCAAGGATGGAAGACTCTCCAACCTCAAACCACCCAACTAGGCACCTATATCTCCTGCCATATAGTGCTTCAGAAGGTGCAATCCCAATACTGCAATGGTAGCTATTATTATAAGAGAACTCAATCAGTGGCAAGTGATCATCCGAACTCCCCTTGAAGTCAATAACACATGCTCTCAGAATGTTTTCAAGGGTCTGAATGGTACGCTCTGCTTGTCATTTTGTCTGAGGATGAAAAGCAGTACTGAGCTTCACTTGTGTACCCATGCTCTTTTCGAAAGATCTCCAAAAGTGAGAAGTGAACTAGGCTCCCCTATCAAAAATGATAGATAAAGGGATCCAATGCCACCTCACTATATCATAAATATACAGCTTGGCATAATATTCAACCATGTAAGTATACTTCACAGGAATGAAGTGAGTAGACTTAGTCATCCTTTCAACAATGACCCAAATGGAATCATGCAGTTTCCTTGTCCTGGGAAGACCAACCACCATGTCCATGTTAATAGCCTCCCACTTCCCGGTCGGGATCTCAATCGACTGGGTAAGACCTCCAGGATTAAGGTGTTTTGCCTTAACGAGTTGGCAATTTGGGGACTCCACCACAAACTTACAAATATCTCGCTTCATACCTTCCCACCAATAAATCTCCTTGAGATCATTATACATCTTGGTTGAACATGGATTAATGGACTACTTGGAGCCATGAGCCTCTGCAAAAATATTAGGTCTCAGATTATCAATATTGCGCACACACAATCTGCCCTGATATCTAAGCACACCGTCCCCCTCCCCCTCCCCCGTAGGGAGAATGATCATTCAGCTTACCCATCATTGTGTCTTTCAACTCCATGATTACTGGGTCGAGATGCTGCTTAGCTTTAACATCTACAATAAATGATGATTCAGAACTATAATGAACTGTAACACCCCCACTTGGTGTATCTACAAGCCATAGATCTAACCTAGCCAATCGGTGTACCTCTTTAACCAACTCTCTCTTCTCATAATCAATATGAGACATACGGACCCTGCTCAATCGGCTCAACGCATCAACCTCTACATTGGCCTTACCTAGGTGATAATTGATACTCATGTCATATTCCTTGAGAAGCTCTAGCCATCTTCTCTGACGAAGATTCAATTCTCTCTATGTGAAAACATGCTGAAGACTTTTATTGTCAGTAAATACATCAACATGTACACCATATAAGTTATGTCTCAAAAGTTTTAACGCAAATACCACAACAACTAACTCAAGATAATGGGTAGGGTAATTCTTCTCACAGATTCTCAACTGTCTTGATGCATATGCAATCAACTTGCCATCCTTTATAAGAACACATCCCAAACCTACTCGGGAAGCATCACAGTACACCACATACCCTTCACCACTCCTTGGTAATGTGAGAAATGGGGCTGAATTGAGTCGGTCTTTGATCTCTTCGAATCTCTTTTCACAAGTTCCAGACCAGTCAAACTTCATCTTCTTCTTTGTTAAAGTTGTCAATAAAGAAACAATATCGGAAAAGCCTCAACAAACCTTCAATAGTAATTATCCAAATTCAAGAAACTCCGGATGTTTGTAGGAGTGAGGGGTCTCGACCAATTATTTACTGACTCAATCTTTTTTGTATCAACCTCTACACCGTGGTCGGACACAATATGAACAATAAGGGTCACTTATCTCAGTAAAAACTCACATTTGTTGAATTTGCATACAACTGATGTTCCTGAGTACTTGAAATGTCATTCTCAAATGTTGTTCATGCTCTTCTCTGGTCTTAGAGTATATGAGGATGTCATCTCTGAATACTATGATAAAAAAATGAAGGTATTCGCGGAAGACCCTATTTATAAGGTCCATAAACGCAACAGGTGCATTAGTGAGACCAAATGACATAATAAGAAACTCGTAATGACCATACCTAGTACGGAAGTTAGTCTTAGGAATGTCCTCTTGTCTCACTCTAAGTTGTTGATACCCTTACAGGAGATCTATTTTAGAAAAGAAACTTGAACCTTGGAGCTGATCAAATAGATCATCAATTCTTGGAAGAGGGTATTTATTATTTATAGTGACTTTGTTAAGTTACTGATAATCGATGCACATTTTAAGGGTTCCATCCTTTTTCTTAACGAACAACAGTGGTGCACCCCATGGGGATATTCTCGGCTGAATGAATCCCTTATCAAGTAGATCTTTTAACCGCAACTTCAACTCTTTGAGTTTAGCTGGAGCGATTCTATAGGGAGGAATGGAAATTTGTCTGGTGTTGGGATCTAATTCAATACCAAAGTCAATTTCGCGTTTAGGAGGGATTCCTAGTAAATCCTCCAGAAAGACATCAGTCATTCACCATGGGCACAGAGTCTATGGAAGGAACTTCATGTTGTAAGTCATTGACTCTGACTAAGTGGTATAATACCCCTCAGATAACATCTTATTTGCTTTAATATGGGAAACTACTTGGCGTGTTGGATTTGAACTACGCCCTTCCCATTCCATCTCTAACTATTTAGTAAACTGAAACCTTACTACCCTGTTTCGACAGTCTATGGTAGTATAGAATTTATGGAGCCAATCCATACCCAAAATAATATAAAAGTCAAATATGGTTAATTCTATTAGGTCAACATAGGTAACTCTATCAAGAACAGTTATTGCGTAATCTCTATATACTCTTTCAACTCTAATATTGTCTCCTATGGGAGTACTAACTAGAAAAGGTCCATGCAAGATCTCAGGAAGCAAATCAAATTTACTAGCTACTAAAGGAGTAACAAAATACAAGGTGAATCCTATATCAAACAATGCATACAGTGGAAAAGAAAAGACATGCAAATTACCAGTGACCACATCAGCTGACTTCTCCTGCTCCTCTCTACCTTTCAGAGCATACAACCTGTTCCTCTCTGGAGGCTCGACTGCAGTAGTAGGATTAGGCCGAGGCTGGGTATTCGCCTTGGCCTGATTCTTCACATGTGGGCAATCGCTGATCATATGTCCACTCTTTCCGCATCCATAGCAGGCATTAGAACCTACCATGCACTCACCTCCATGCAAATGCCACACTTACCACATGACAATCTGTCACGATGGGAATTTCTATCATTCCCTTCTTAGGGCTCGACTTGTCCCCTTTGGCATTAGTGTTCCTGGAAGGATTAGGATTACCTGAGTATTGGTGCCCCTTGTTGAACTTGGGCCTTTCCTGGACTTCAAACGAACTCCTACCGGCATGATCTGAGGGCCTAGGCTTCTTGCCTTCTCGACCTCTCTTTCTCCGACGACTCTCCTCCACCTGTTGTGCATGTACCATAAACCTAGAAAGGTCCATGTTATCATGCAACAGGGATGTCCGACATTCCTCCTCCAGATCCTCCAATACACTAGTCACAAACCTGCTCATCTCATCCCTAATACTGGACATCTGGGAAGAAGCATATTTGGAAAGTTTGACAAACTTCAAGGAGTATTCCTTGACTGACATACCTCCCTGACGTAGGTTGATGAACTCCTCAACCTTACCCTCTCTATGCTCTCTAGAAAAGAACTTCTCCAGGAATGCAGTCTTGAGAATGTCCCAAGTGATGGGGACTTCTCTTTGTGCTCGGCCATCTACCCACATCTTGTACCATACCTGAGCCATTTTCTTGAGCTGGATGCAGTCAACTCAGCCATCTCATCTTTTTAACACCCATAGCACAGAAAATCTTGGGTACCTCGTCCACAAACTCTTGTGGATCCTCATTGGTTCTGGACCCGAAGTAGACTGGAGGATTCATCCTGGTGAAATCTCTGAGTCTGCTAGCCATGGTGCTAGCATGTGGGTTCTCCCTTGGATCACCCTCTCTAGTGGCCTGGGCTATGATAGAATTTGCCTGAGTAGTGATTGCTTGGGCCATCTGAACCAGTGCTTCTCTCACTTCTCCATCCGTCAACACAGCTTGGTCTATAGGTACTTGCACTCAGCAGCTGGGGCTTGAGAAGGTGCATGGTTTTCCCCAGCAGCTGCTTCTCTAACTCTCCGACCTGCGTTTCTTCTTTTGTTCATTTTTCTACACGCACATACAAAAAGGAAGTTAGATTCTAGAATGACACAAAATTTCAAAGCTCTACACAGCACGATAAAGAGTAGAAGAAGGGAATATTCTTAACATTACTAAGTCTCTACGTTATGGTTGTGGTACACTTCACAAGCATAAGCTAGAAACTATTCAACGTGGTTGTTTTGAGCCATAGTTCATAGGTAATTTAATCTCATGCTGTGATCCAAAGTTTGTCACACCCGGATCCTACACCCTATATTAGATCGGCAACGTTAACCACTCGGAGGTCGCAGGAAAACCTCTTCTTAGCTTTCATGACAATGATAAAGTTAAATTTAGCAGAAAATTTTGAACTTTTTAAACTTTACTTAAGTGTACTTAGACTTCATATAATTTCTGCATAAGAGTGATATACTAATAGCTCAAACTAAACAACCATCTATTAACAAATTGACAATTGAAAAGAAGAATTCATAATATTATTAATAGTTGCCAAACCGGCCTTAAAACGAAAGTTTGAACAAATGTCTGAAAGGAAATGCTAGAGACGACATCCACTACCTATCTATAATCTACAAATGCTAGAATATAAAGCGTAGGCATCCTCGAACACAAGAGGACCTACCAAAGTCTGGAGGTACTAGTCCAAACGGCTTCAACTGATCTTCAATGTTCTTCAAGGACCTGCACCTATAAAAATAGTAATTGTATATGGGTTAGTACACACTTGTACTAAGTATAAGCATATGCACATTACCACATAAGGACTATGCATGAACAAGGAAATCTCTTCCTATAGCAACATGCAATTTTTGGAATGATTTATTGTAGTCCCATTCCAACAACGAATCAAGTAACTAATCCAAAAGTTTGAGGAAATGATTTGACTACCCTACTCACAAGTTATTCTTTCCATTCTTGTTAAATTTGGCATAAAGTCTTTATAAGCCAATCTTTATTGGCTATGCCTATTATTTGATCATTTGCATAGTATAAAGATGGTGGGGCATATGTTTATTGGCTATGCCAATCGTTTGACATTTGCTCCCTTTATTGGCATAAGTCAATAACTTTTAAAACTTCATTCTTATCAAGCACTGATGATTTGATAAACTTATGCTTTTGATTACATAGTTCACTTTGAACTTACATTTCTTCCTCTTTGATCTCATGCTGACTTTGGACATGCTAGGTTTACTTAGGAATTTTTTTTAGGACTTCCATTGGGATCTTTCTGTGGAATATATAATAATGACTTACATCATTACTTAGTCTATCCTCACCCTTTGGTCATCCTATCCGAACACCCCTCATTTTCTTTGTTCTTTCTTTATTTATTAAAGAAATCTTTAGCATTTAACTGACATAGATCATTTGATTTAGCATGAAGTCTAGTGTCTTCTGTACACTGAATAGAGGTTCTAAGGTGGATCCACTACCTAGTAACCTATGCAGGTGACATAGTTCATAGACTAAGAGAATTTGGAGATCCTTATCCACCTTTGTGATAGTCTCATCTCATGAGGCTTACATGTGCTTGCACAATCTCATTATTAGTCTATCGGTGCTTATCTCAATTTCCTATACTTTAGAACTTTTATAGTTGATTCATACGTTATGGAATGTTGCTTCTAGTATGAGGTATACTTAGATCAATGGATGAGTTGTCATCCCTTTCTATACTTGATTAATGTGAACTTCAGTTTTACATTATTGTTATGGTGTGAATGAGACTCTTCAACGATTTCTAAAACCCTCTTATGTGAGTATCTTTAACATAATTGTTAAGGTGAAAGTTAGACTTGTCTCACTTCCTTTAACACCCTATTCTAGGTACATTGCATAACTCATAAGCTTTTATGTAATTTTATTACTCACCTATCTTGTTCAACATTATTTGATAATCTTGTACCATTATTTATGAATGTTGTAAGGACTTATTCAATGTGCTACTATGTTCACAAATTCATTTGGATAGGGTAAGTTTGGACTTGTCCCAATCATTGGCATATCCTTTCTAGGTTATGAGTTCATTGAGTTATAACTTGTCAAGTGAATCTTTAACAAGTATTTGGACTTACAAGAAACATCATAATTTACTTTGGCCATATATTATTTGTATGACTTAATCATTAGCCAACTCAATATCATATTTTGGAAATAATATTGCAAGCAAATTTATTGGCACAAACCAAACTTTCCCTAAACACTGGTCATGATATTATCACTAGCCAAGTCAATTAACTTCATGTAATAACTATGGTAGTCTTCTCATTTTAAACAAGCCAACTTTTAACAATTTATTATATCATAGGAACAATTCAATGCTTAGTTTGGCCAAACTATAAAGTTGATTTGACATTGAAGATTCATTAACTAGCTTTGATTCTCATTCTTATTTCTTCTTTGAAACGTTGCATTCCAAATACTTACTAACATATTTACTGTAACACAAACAATAATTTGAAACCTTCATTCCTTTTCAGTAGTAACTGAATTTCACAAACGACTTATAACAATTTCATTTTCTCAACACAATTAGGCATTAATCATACGAATCTATCCTATAGGTCTCACTCGACATTATTAAATCACAAAAACCTACACATAATGATCAGTTTGAACCACATAGCAACAACATGCTCAATATTTGCATTAGACATACAGCTAGAATCGGAAATAGGGAGAACTAAGGAGATGAACATTCGACAATTTCATTGGGAAACCCTAGTTTTTGTTTTTATTGAATTCAAAACGTTTGAAAAGCGTCTTGGGGGAAAGGAATCCATGAAGTAAAACCCATACCCTAATGTAGAATTGAATCTATTAAGACCACCCTGTACTTTTCACGAAAATCTTGAAGAATTCCCTTGAAATTGCCTAAGGAGAAACGATCTGTTTTTCTTATGTTTGTTCACTATTTCTCAGTCGTGAGTTTTTATTAGATAAACGTGAGTCTAGGTCTTAGGAACTGAATATTGACTGATTCAACATAGTTTAATTAACATAATTAAATACATCATTTAGGTAATTACCAAAATGCCCTCCTAAATACACTAAAAATAAGAAAGCATTTGACTTAGCCAAATTCTGAAAAATTTGCTAGGGTCTCGGGTTTGACTAGGATTTTTAATTATAAATAAGTTTCTAATTTAATTAATTAAGTGACTTAGGGTAATTAATAAAATACCCCTAAGTCACTAGGACCATAACCAACCCATTTGGACCATCCTAGGTTAGGTGCTAGGATGCTTCTTTAGTTAGCTACTCGGCTAGTGTCACCCTGTTAGGTCTTAGGATTTCAGGCACACTAGTTAGTTTATTTTAGTTAGTCCTAGATTAGTTATGTAGTTAGGTAATTTAGTTAGAGTCTAGGATTAGTTAATAAGCTAGGTCCCACGTGGCTTGACCAACACGCGCTTTCCCCCTAACCTCCCTAACCGAATTCGGTTGGACTTGGCACTTGGGTCTCTTTGAGGTTAGCACATGTGCTTGCACATGTGTTGTTGTGCACTTTTTGTTCATTTCTTGTCCACTTCTTGTCCCAAGTATCCTCACTCTGTCCTTGGGCACTTCTTAATTTACATTATCATTTTAAATGATCATGTGCTATGGTACCTAGGCTTGAGGCCTTGATGCCTCGTACGTAATGTGTGGAATCTAAGAAATGAATTTTTTTTAGCTTAGGGTCTTCATTGCAGATACAATTCCTAAACAAGCTTGGATTGAGGCATTTGAACATCAAAATATATCTTAAGTTACTTGTTAATACATAGAAATCGGCTAACATTATTAAGCTAGTATTATGTAAGATGCCCAATATTCAATATTGGGCATTGGGATGCCTATGTAACCCAATACATATTCTTAAAACCTAATAGACTCTTCAGTAGACAAGTACATTTTCCGGAATGTTACATGTTGAGGGTTATTTAGGCATGCTTACGGAGGTTGTATGGGCGGTGTCTGTTTGTGTTTCTTAAGTGAGTCTTAGGATAGCTTTTAGTGAGTAGACTACATGCTAGGAAGTGTTAAAACGGAAGAAGAGGCACTTCATTGTAACAATGAAGCAATTCACAATATAATGAATTAAGTTTACTGTAATGTTGTATCAAGAATATCAACAATTGCTTAATTTTTAAATTATGTGTTTCTAAGTTGATAAATGTTGTTCTTACGATTACAATATGATACTTCAATGAAGAAAAATGTATATTTCCAATAAATGTCCGTTTTCATGATTTTTATGCATTATGCCATACTTAGTACATGTGGTTCTACAAATCCATGCTTTTATCTATATCTATGGTTGTTCGTAGGTGAGGACCATTTGGGAACCAAGACTTTGATTGTAGCATCTACAAGTGAAGTCGAAGTATGTCCTCATTTGACTCGAGGGCATATATGTCTTTTATGTTTCTTATTAAATTATTGTAATAGACTAAGTCTTTCTATTTTCATATTGTGTATGGACCGTGTCCCAAAGTATTCTCTTGTCTTAAATTTGATGAGATTGAGACTTTATATTTCCTATGATTTCATATGAAAGACATTTTGACGACTATGAAATGTTTTATGATATGTTTTAATTTTGCACTATTTTTTATTTTGTATATGTGATGAATGATATGTAAGGTCTGCACAAGATCTCCGAGAGGTCAAGTACGCCGGTTTTAATATGAGATTGACCATAGCTTCTAGGGTGTGGTGTTAAGATGTGACAGCACATAGGTGACTAATCGTCGAATGTCTTAGTTGTTCCTTCACGTTTGACTTCATACTTAACAAAATCTTTAGAAGCTACCTCAACACATCATTTAAAACCACTTAAGGAATTTAAGACTTCATGAAACACACGTTAGGCCATAGTTTCACCTAAGTCATTTTAAAGTTGTTACATTCTCCCTCACTTGGACAACATTCCTCCTCGAATAACACTTTCTTCATTTTTGACTCTATCAAGATACAATCAACTCAATATTAACAGCACATAACCATAACAAACTATACTCATACAAGAGAAAAATCACTTTCACATAAACAAGAGACTAACAACACAACAAGAAGCTAGAACCTAATCTACGACTCATTATATCATAAGACTCAAACTCCTCATATCATTTAGGAGAAACAATATTCCCAACACACTATCATGCTCATATACATCAATTCTAAACACCAAAGAACCATTTTTCATAGAAGAACAATTTATTCATTTTTAAAACATCTTTATAGTGACCGAAATTTTCCTTACAGTGAACATGCTTCAAAATTTAACAAATGCAACCCTTAAGAAATTCCTTATAAATGCTCAAAAAACCAATCTCATATAACAACTTAGACATTCTCATTATTCATCTTCTTGAATGAATTAGAAAACTACTCTCCATGCACATTAATAATGAGGAAGTTTCATACATGAAAACTCAATTTTCACAAAAGACCAAGTTACTAGGAACTCTTTGTTTTAGGCTTGAATAAACACATAAGGAAAGGTTAAGGGTATATCACTCCCAACAACCATACTCTTCACCATACTTCCCCGCTAAGGAGAAACCCAATCTAAGGTTAACGTAACATACTATAAGGAAATTACCCAAGGAACCTTAAACCTTACTAACACCTTCTAACCAAAATCTATCTTATGAAAACCAAAGAATCTCAAAGGTCTACCCATCTAGTCACTACATCCCGTTTACTAGGAGAAGTCACCTTTAATCTTTCTAGCCTCACCACCTTCCATTCTAAGGTCAGATCTAAACAACTCCAAAACATCTCAACTACCACTCCTTCACCTTTCTAACACTATACTTCACCATTTATTCCAACTATACTACCCTTCAAAACGTAACTCAACCAACCTAAGGTCATTCGCACAATCTTCCATACCCCAATCTAACAAGTAACATCTCCTCTTTTCTCTCCCTCAACCAAAACTTCATGAAGTCACACTCTAAGGACCATCACAAAAGGAATAAGGGAAAGACACCATATACAAAGCTCATAGGAACAATTAGAAGAATGAAGAAGTGAAACTTTTCCTAGCACCCAATAGGCTCCTATTCATAATGTGGCGCACTTCACATTATGAACAAGACTATATTGAATGTTGTTTATGAGACAAACTAAGACACTCCAAAACCTTGTGCTCTGATACAAACTTTGTCACGAACCACAAGTACACCCTAGAAGTTAGAGCTTTCTTAAGTCTCCACACGACATATGAGATTTCGTGAAATTTCACTTAAGACACTCGTATCATTCATTGCATAATAAACTCTCTAAAATAAGTAAGAAATTAGAACTTTCTTCTCACACGAAGAACTCTTTCAATAACACACACAAGCGGGAGACTTTCATTAAAACAATAAACCTTTAAATTGTCTCATGGAACCATCTAAACTTTAGAGTATACAACAGTTGGCACTAAACCCATGCACGACCAAAATATAAAGTCTATGACATAAAAAAACGTGTGAGTATTCTTCTTTAATCGATGATGACTCACCAAAACTTCATCTTCAACCCTTCGAAACCTATCCATCCTCCATGGCATATCAAGACTTCTAGATCCCTACACTTTATTAAAAAGGGGAAAGAAGGGGGTTAGCACATTCGATGCACTAAGTATAGAAGCCATGGAAAAACCATGAAAAAGTGAAATTTAGTAAATAACATATTTTTCATGAAATTTGATATAAAACCTTCATAATATAGTTAAAGAGACATCAAACAAGTCAATAATCACAATATAAGACACATTCCAAGTTATAGTCAATACGTAGAAATCTTAGATTAACGTTACAGTGACTTCACTGTAACTTTAGATATAATTCATACATCACAAGGTAACATCAAAACAACATCAAAACACATAAACATAATAACATGAATTCCCTTCTAAGGTTATCCTAAGACTCACCCGTCATTTCCAAGAATACCCCCTAGACTTAAACGGCGTCGTCCTTTTTGAGGACCAAGACTAGCCTCTTAGCATATACCATTACATTAATAGGTCAAAATTAGCAGAAATTTAAAACTTTTTACTACTTCTACATTCAGGTTTACATATACCTCTTCATACACATAATAGATATATATCGAGAATACGTAGACCTTTGTATAGGTAGGTTACTTAGTCTTCTACTTTTATTGCACATAGATATATTGAATATAACATAGTCTCAAAAGCATGTATCATCTCAGAACCATCTAACAAGAGTATATAAAATTAGGCCTAGCGCATACATCACCACATATAGGTAATATAATGTTTAGTATCCAAATGAAAACGAAAGAACATAAGAGTCTTAATACTAAAGAAACATCATAGGATTGATAGGGGGATTTCCCTCGGAAAGTGAGGACCTACCCAACTTGGATGATCAAGAATTCCAAGTATTTTTCAAAGTCATATCCAAAGGTCCTTAATTAATTCAAACCTAAAATGTTGGGGAAAAGGAAGAAATGGGGTTACTACACTACTTGTACTAAGTATGAGACCATATGCCCACATATCATGAAAACATGCTAAAAGAGGACATTTCATTAAGTATGCATTAACTTTGAAAACCTTTATGCACATTCAACAATGCCATACCAAATCAATAATACATATTCATTAAGTCATAGTCATATAAATCACAAGACCAACAACATCAAAACTAGTCAAGTCAACATGCATATGATGTAACTGAATACATAGTCAAGTAACTATATCATCAAGTCATAAATAACCCCAAGCATGAAAATGAGTTCATTATAACATAACCAATGCAAGACAATTACCCACAACCCCTATCAAGTCAACAAGTACAATGACCAACCAAAGCCCCATAACCTTACTCAATCGAGTAACCCAACAATAATCATGACCAACATCCCACATTACATAGCATGACATTTAAGAGTACATATAATTATACTTTAACGATGTAGACCCACACATATTCATAAGTGAAACTAATCAACATATAGTATCAACAATGTGAAAGTTCATCATATACGATTATAAGCGTATTCATAAGTAAGAACATTCTCCTAAGAATTCTCTCAACCATACCCCTACCTACACTAAGCTAGACCTCTTATGTTATCCTTGTAAGAGTACATTCCTTTAATTCATTTTACCTTTTGGGAACATCTTATCTGACAGACATAGACTACATGAGCTAATGTGGAATCCAATTTCATGAAACCCTACGCCGAAAGAAGGCGGACTACTTGCCTATGTAATACAAAAATATGAACATAGCAACATCGTGGATCCACTAGCTAGTGTTTTCATGGGAGATACATAGTTCAAGAACTAAAAGATATAGGTTGGACACTATTTATGCTATATGTATTATAGTCTCCAATCTCAAGAGTGAAATTAGTGATCCTACCTCCCAAATGTGGGAAGGGGACACTTCTCACTCTACTTCACTAGGTGCTAAGCTAGATTCCCTTTTGAAATGTCTTTAATTTATTTATTAGTATCATAATTTAATGTAGGTAACAGGTTATAACCCTTGTATAAACATCATCATCACCATAGCTCAATAAGAATCGCATATGTATTGTCCTTTCATTACAATTCATATAGGTGAGAATAGCACATTAACATTTTTGTATCATGATATGGAACATTGGTAAATCATTCACCATCCTTATAAAGTCAAGATATTTAATTTCAACATCATACCACCCAATAAATCTTAAAACAACGGATACTCCAATGCAACATCATGACTTAATCACAATTTTCCATAATTGAAGTAAAGAATAAGGATCACAAGCCTTACCAAGTCTCCTTCATAATTCATCATCAAGGTCTTAAGATAAACCCTTACTCAACCCAATTAGTGTGTAGTATCATCATATAACCATAAATAGCATAATAACAAGACTAATTGAATCAATACATCACAATCCAATACTAGTTCATAGCTTAAGATAAGATACATAGATCTAAGTCATAATCAAAAGCAATTACTCAAGAACTAGCATAACAGGACTATAATTAACCCTAATATATTTATGATTGATAAAAAAACATCACCAAATAGTAATTTAACTAAAACTAGTTAATTGAACTAACATTACTCAATTTTCATTAAGATCACAACCTAGGGTTAAGGGGTAAAGGTCATCTTCTACAAAGTAGAGCAATTCATCAAGATATAACATAACTGAGTTAAAATACATGTTAATTTATTCATTATATCAAAAATAAATTATTTGTAAATTGATTTATAACATCAATTTCATATTGGATGAAAATCCACTTGAAAACCCAATTGTTGAAATCAATTTGATGGAACCCTTTTAGGAAAGAGGTCTCGAAGGTGAAAAAGATCCCATAACTTGCTAATTGATGAAAATTGATGGAGGAAATTGACCCTTTGCATCCCTTGAACCCAACTCTAGTTTGGTTTTCATTGGGGGTTTCTTTGGGATAGAGAAAGAAGAGAGAAGGAAGATAGTTTTAGGTTTGGGAATTATGGGAGTTTTAGTTAGTCTAATTAGGTTAGGACTTTATATAGGGGATTAACTAACATAATTAGATCTCCCCTAACCCCTAATTAATTAACTAACACTTTAATTTATTAGTGGAGACCAACTTAAAAACGTGCAGCAACTTAGGTCCTCACAGACGAGACCCCAACCGACGGTCCGGCTGTGGGACGACGACCACTGCTCCCTTCGTGCTGCACATCCGTCTCTAAGTTTAGAGACTGTGCAAAAGGACCCTTAAAATATTTTTTCTAAGTGACTTTCGACGGTGTCCATTGACGCCATTTCAATTAATACACTCCCCGTCGATGACACACGTCTGTCCACGCCTCCTTGGGCACTCCTTTGACCTAAAATGAGAGGGTCCTCCTCAAGAAACTTTGGTTGGTCCTTGGGGAGTCGTGCCTGGACGTTCCGATTAACTCTAATACACGTTAGACACCCTTCCACCAATTTTCATCATTTTTCGACTCCTAGAAGCTAGTGAAATAGGCTAAGACACGCTAGTAGCTCCTTGAACTAGTTTCTGCACGTCATGGACGTTCTTGAACGTTTTGGTTTCTAGACATCCTAAATGACTCAATTTGTTAAAATAAAACTTAAAACAGTGTATAAAAGTTATAAAACTTATGTTAGTCTCTAGAAAATGTCTTGGATTTTTGAAGTGTTACATTATCCCCCCTTAGGCACATTCATCCACGAATGACACTAAAATCTTTTGAAGGAAGGAATAGACTCAATACTAGCAGCCTAACAAACAACAATACATTAATAACATTTACAACATCAATTATATCATTTACACAACGTAATTCAAAACCTCAATTACCACAAAGAAGACTAAAAATCATATTATGAGAAATTTCTTTCTCACAACAATCTCATGATCTCAACATATCGTATATGAGTTAATTATGCTAAATCTTAACTTATCAACATACTACATATCCTTTCATAAAGACTCACCATATCAAAATACATAAGATGACTCAAAACAAGAAGAATTCCAAATTTTCAAGTCCAAATGCACATTTCACTGTAAATTCACTGTAATTACACAAAAATACTGCACATTTGCAAGACTTCACCAAAAATCAAGAAACTTCAATTTTTAGTCATTATTTTCATTATTAATAAGAACAACTAACCTTAGTTATCAAAGAGATGAGGGTAATGGGACTTCATGTGGGCCTCATCCACCTATGTTGCACCCTTAACTAGGTGATTCTTCAATAACACCTTCACGGAAGCCACCTCTTTGTTACTCAATTTCTTTACTTGCCAATCAAGGATTTGAACCAAAACTTCCTCATAATAGAGGTTATCCTTCAGACCAAGACCCTCAATAGGAAGAATGGACTCGGGATCACTGCTACATTTCTTAAGCATAGAAACATGGAAAACTGGATGAATCGAAGCCAATTCAGTAGGCAGCCTTAACTCATAGGCAATCGTGACAACTTTTTGCAAGATTTCATATGGAACCACATAACGAGGAATCAAATCTGTATTTTTTTGAAAATATCACCACCCATTTCATAGGCGAAATTTCAAATACACTTTATCACCTTTTTAAAACTCTAATTCCCTTCTCCTATGATCGGCATAAGAATTTTACTGACTATAGGCCATTTGAAAGCAATTTCTTATAACATGAACTTTCTCCAAATTCTTATAAATCATATCGGGACCCAAAAGTGAAGACTCACCCACTTCAAACTATCCAATAGGAGACCTACACCTTCTACCAATCAAGACTTCATAAAGAGACATGGATATGGATGAATAGAAACTATTGTTGTAAGCAAACTCCACCAAAGGAAAATGCTTATCCCAATTTCCCTTGAAATCAATAATACAAGCCCTTAGCATATCCTCAAATGTTTGAATAGTATGCTTCGCTTGACCATCCGTTTGGGGATGAAAAGTGGTGCTTAACTTTACCTTGGTACCCAACCCTTCTTGGAATGACATCCAAAACCTTGATGTGTATTGTGCATCCCTATCCGATATGACGGATAAAAGAATACCATGGCGACACACAATCTCATTTATGAAGATTCTTGCACAATCCTCCGCCGAATAGGATGAGCGGATTGGGTCAACCTATCTACAACCCACCCATATAAAGTCATATTTATTTTGAGTCAGAGGTAAACCTACCACAAAATCCATATTGATGTCTTGCACTTCCAAGTAGGAACTTGGATTTCCTGTTGTAAACCACCGACTTTTGATGTTCGTCTTTCACTTGTTGTCAATTTGGACACTTAGAAACAAATTACGCTTGTCTTTTTTCAAAACTTTCCCACCAAAATACTTCCCTATGGTCATGGTACATTTTTGTTGAACCCGAATGAATGGAGTAACGGGACCCATGAGCTTCCTCAAGGATCTGGTTCCTCAAACCATCTTCATTGGGAACACACAACCTTCCTTCATACCTCAAGACACCATCCCCCCCCCCCTAAGGAGAATGACTCATTAAGCTTACCAAGAACCGATTCTTCAACTCCATTAAAGGATGATCAAGGTGTTGTTTGGACTTCACCTCAACTACCAAAGATGACTCGGAGGTGCGATGGACGATAAAACCACTATTAGGAGATTCTTCAAACCTTACACCCAATATAGCCAACCTATGAACATCTTTCACTAGGTCTTTCTTGGCTTCCTCTACATGAGACACACTACCCATGGTCATACGACTTGGAGCATCCACAACCACATTGGCCTTTGTGGGGTGGTAGAGAACACTCATTTCGTAATCTTTCAACAATTCCAACCACCTTATTTGTCGGAGATTCTACTCCTTTTGAGTATATACATATTGGAGACTATTGTGGTCGGTATACACATCAACATGAACACCATACAAGTAATGATTCCATATTTTCAAAGAAAATAGAATGGTCATTAATTCAAGATCGTGAGTTGGATAGTTTCTCTTATGACCTTAAGTTGTGTAGAAGAATAGGCTACCACTATACCATATTGCATAAGCACACACCCTAAACCCACTCAAGATGCATCACAGTATACAAAAAAACCCTTTGTACCCTCCGGTAAAGTCAACACTTGAGAGGAAGTACGCCTATCTTTCAAGATTTGGATGCTTCTGTCACATGCCTCCTACCACTCAAATTTCTTACTCATTTGGGTCAAAGCAGTAAAGAGTTGCAATGGATGCAAAACCATTCACAAAACTCCGACAATAACTTGTTAAACCCAAGAAACTCCTAATGTCAGTTGGAGTCAATGGTCTAGGCCAATTTTTGTCGACCTCGATTTTCCTTGGATCAACCTCAACTCTCTCACTAGAGATAATATGACCAAGAAACACCACCGACCTCAACCAAAACTCACATTTGCTATGCTTAGCAAATAATTGATCCTCCTTAAGAACTTGAAACACCACCCTCAAATGGTCCGTGTGATCACCCTCATTTGTCGAATATACCAAGATGTCATCAATGAAGACAATGAAAAATAATATAGGTAACTTAGAAACACTCAATCAATCTATTCATGAGATCCATAAACTGTAGGGGCATTAGTGAGACCAAATTACATTACTAAGAACTCATAGTGACCATATCTAGTCCGAAATGCCATCTTTGGTAATCCTCACCCCTCACCCTATGTTGGTGATACCCCAATATCAAGTCAATCTTTGAAAAGTAGATTGCCCCTTGAAGTTGATCAAACAAGTCGTCAATCCGAGGGAGAGGATATTTGTTCTTAATAGTGACTTTATTGAGTTGGCGATAATCAATGCACATTCTAAGGGATGCATACTTCTTCTTCACACACAATACCAGGGCACCCTATGGAGAAATACTAGGTATAATGAAGCCTTTGTCTAGTAAATCATTGAGTTGAGCCTTCAACTCTTTCAATTTGGCTGGAGCCATCCAATAAGGAGGAATTGAATTGGAACTTGTATCTGGTAACAACTTGATACAAGAATCAATTTCCCGTTTGGGAGGAAAACCGGGAAGATACTTAGGAAATATCTCCAAAAATTCCCTCACGGGGACCGACTCTAGGAGAGGAATTTCAGAGTCTAAATCGCACTCTTACTATATGGTATAAACACCCTTTAGAGATCATTTTACATTCTTTCGAACAAGAGATGATACGACCTCTAGGAATAGAATTTCCCACATTCCACTCTAAAACAGGCTCATTTGGAAAGTTAAACTTCACATAAGTAACTCTATAAGGCAACATTATAGGACAATTTCTATATACCCTCTTTGCAGCAAGCGACTCACCCACTAGGGTTGACACCACAAAAGCTTCATTTAAAAAGTCGGGTAAGATATCAAATTTCTTAGCTATCAAGGGAGTAACAAGAGATAATGTAGTTCCTTGATCAAGTAAAACATATACATCAACGCAAAAGACTTCAACAAAGAATTCACCACGTTGGGATAAGTCTCTTGCTCATCCCTAGAGCGAATAGCATAGAAGCAATTCCTATTCGGAGAATTATTACAACCACTTGCTTGTCAACTCTCCTTGTATTTCCCCCTCACATTGGGGAAATCTCGAACCTTGTTCCTACTTTTACCACAACCAAAACAATTGTCCGTTCCCTTAAGACAATCACCATAGTGCTTCTTGCCATAATTTCCACAAGTTGGCTTCTTGGTTGGTGAAGTAGTATCCCTTCCCTTTTTAGTCTTAGGGTTAGACACCCTATCATAAATAGCCTTAGGGAACATGGAAGGAACTTGATTATACACCCTCTTCTTAAACCTAGGCTGGTCTTAAACCTCAAATCTACCCTTGGAAGAACCACCATCAAAAGATCAAGCCCTCTAGGTATCTCTACTCTTCCTCTTTGCCCTTGCCTCTTCCATTTGTTGAGAGTGAACCATGAGACGAGAAATATTAATGTATGTTATGTAGATTAGCCGAATGACATTCCTCTTGCAAGTCATTCAACACTCCCGTCATAAAGCGGTTAATTTAATTTTTAGGGTCGAAAACTAAAAAAAGAGAGTATTTAACAATTTAGTGAATTTGAAAGAGTATTTAGGAACACTCATACCTCCTTGATGAAGGTTGATGATCTCCACCACCTTCACTTCTCTCTTCTCCTCAGAAAAAAATCTATCAAGAAAAATCTTCTTGAACACCTGCTAAGTCACCGGTCCACCCCTTAACAGCCTATTATCGCTCCATTGGACATACAAAGTTTGGGCCACATCTTTGAGTTGGTAAATGGCGAACTCGGCCTTCTCAATAGTAGACAACCCCATAGCATATAGGATCTTGTAGATTTCGTCAATGAACTATTGGGGGTCTTCTTCAACCTTGAAACCATAGAAAGAAGGGGGATTCATCCTGGTGAAATTCCTTAGGCAAGAGGCAATAGTACTAACTTGTTGGTCTGCTCGGGGTAAAACCTCCCAATTTGCTTGGGCCGTCATGGCTTGAGCTTGAGTAGTGGCTGCTTGTGCTTGGGTAGTAATGGCTTGGTCCATGTGGAGAAAATCAGCCCTTATGTAACCATCCTTCAAAGGAAGAGGATTGACCGGGGCTTGGTCATCATTCACATATTCATCAAGAGGAGGGAATTGATCACCATGGGGACGAGCTCCCGCATTGGAAATCTCTTCTTCTAGTCTTCGTGCCGCATACCTTCGAGTATTGATTGCCTATAATCACAACAAGTGGATTACATGCTAAAAGCACATAGAGCTGACACTCTAGAGGAATGATATTGAACATCCATGAAAGTGAGAGTTTCGTAAGCATCACATACATCCCTATTCATAAGTGTGGCGTGCTTCACAATTATGAATATGAAACCTACATTGACGTGGTTAAGAGAGACATCGAATTCAAGATATTCAAACTCATTCTCTGATACCAAGTTTGTCACATCCGCGAATACCCCTAGACATAATCGGCGTGGTTGTCCTCTTTGAGGAGAAAGACTAGCCTCTTACCTTACATCATTATATCCATAGGTCAAAATTAGTGGAAATTGAAAACTTTTTACTACTTCTACATTGAGGTTTACATAGAACTCTACATACACATAATAGATATATATTGAGTATACATAGACCCTTCGTATAGGAAGATTACTTAGTCTTATACTTTTATTGCACATAAATATATAGAATATAACATAGTCTCAAAAGCATGTCTCATCTCATAACCATCTAATAAGAGTATATCAAATTGTGCCTAGCCCATACATCAATACAATAAGGCCGAAAATAGGTCATACAATAGCTATTATCCAAATGAAAAGGAAATAACATAAGAGTCGTAATAGTAAAGCAACATCATAGTCTTGATAGTGGCACTGCCCTCAGAAAGTGAGGACCTATCCAACTTGGATAATCAAGAATTCCAAGTCTTCTTCAAAGTCGTCTCCAAAAGTCCTTTAATGGCCGAAACCTAATATGTAGGGGAAAAGGAAGAAATGGGGTTAGTACACCACTAGTACTAAGTATAAAACCATATGCGCATATATCATGAAAACATGGTAAAAGGGGACATTTCGTTAAGTATGCAATTTACTTTGAAAACCTTTATGCACATTCAACAAGTCCATACAAACTCAATAAGATATATTCATCAAGTCATAGACATGTACATAAAAAGACTACCAACATCAAAACTATTTAATTTAACATGAATATCATGTTATTGAATACTTAGTCAAGTAACTATATCATCAAGTCATAAATAACCACAAGCATTAATAATAGTTCATTATAACATACCAAATCAAAAATATTATTCACAACCTCTACCAAGTCAACAAGTGCAATGACCAAGCAAATCCCCATGAACTTACTCAAGAAAGTAACCCAAGGTTAGACAGTGGGATGTTGGTCATAATTCTTGTTCGGTGTATACATTATTTTAAGGGTCATATTAGGGAATATAGGTTATTTAGGATGTTTAGAAACCAAAACGTCCAAGGACGTCCATGACGTTCGGAAATTTGTTCAAAGAGGTACTGGCGTCCCTTAGACAATTTGTCTAAATTTTAGGACTCGGAAATCCATGAAAATAGGTGGAAGGGTGTCAAACATTTGTTTAAGTCAATTCGTGGTTGAAACATCTCAGTACGCAAACCCAAGGATGAACCAAGGGGCCCTTGAGGAGGACCCTTGCACGTTGGAGTCAACACTCCCTGGGCACTGTGCAACGACGAGAGGCCATAGAGGATTCATGTGTTGATCGAAGGGGCGTCATTGACAAATGTCGAACAACACTTTAGAAAAATTGTTGAAGCTATTGCCTGTACAAGTCTCTGACAAGAACAACAGATGTGCAGCACGGAGGAGGCCTGGTCCGTCGACTGACCCACGATTTGTCGATCGTGGTGTCATCGGTTGTACTACAATTTCCTAAACATCTTAATTAAGTTTCAATTAATTAATAAATTAATTAATTAATTAATTAGGGGGTTTGGTAGTTATTTAGGTATTAAAAGAAGCCTAATTAACTAATTTAACCCCCATATATAGACCCCAATTCATATTAGTCTAATTACAACTCTCAAAACAAAAATCTCTTCCTTCTCTATTCTTTATGTCTATATTGGAAAACACCATTATAACAAGCTAGGGGAGGGATTCGGGAGCTGTAAAGGGAATATTTCACCACCAATTCTTCATAGAACGTTGAGGTATCTAATCTAATTTACCTTTGAGAGCTCTTTCCTCAAAGGATTCCTTTAAAGTATGTTTAAAAGTTAAATTTTTTATGAGGGTTCTTCTCCATCTCGAAAATTATGTTATGAATTGGTTTGTTTATGTTTTTTATTTGATAATATGAGTATATTGACATGAATTCTAACTTAATTATAATATATCTTGATGGTTTGATCTAGTTTGTAGATGATGACCCTTAACCCTAGGTTCGGTCTTGATATGAACTAGGTTAAAATTTATTCAATTGACTTGGTTATTGGTGGAATTGCTATTAAATGATCTTGTTACATTAATCATGAAAAACATAGAGTGATTTGTAGTATTTCATGCTAGTTCTTGAGAACATCATCTAGGTTTGAAAGTGAATTGACCTGAGTATCCTGTCTTAAGCTATGATCTAGTACTGAATTGTGATATATTGATTCTTCTAGTCTTGTTATCATGTTGATTATTGACTCCTGATGATGTATACCCAAATTTTGTTTAATTGAGGGTTTATGGTAAGACCTTGATGATGAACGATGAAGGAGACTTGGGTAAGTCTTATGATCTTTACCCTTAAATTAAAATTGTGGTTAATTCTGATTAAGTCATGATGTTGTATTGGAGAATGCATTGTATTAGGATTGATAGGGTTGGTATGATGTTGAATTAAAATGTTTTGATTATGTTGTGAGATTGATTAAGATGTATATGTTATAAAGATTATGATGACTACCAATGTGCCTTATTATGAATGAATATGTAAATGTGCTAACCCACTTATAAGAATTGAGATGAAAGGACTATACTCATGCAAATGCTTATTGAGTTATGATTATGATAATTATACAAGGGCTAGACCCTATGATCTAGAATAAGCTATGATGATTAACAAAGACATTAAATACATTTCAATAAAGGTGCTTATCTTAGCACCGAGTGAACTTGACAATGGAAGGTGATGACTTCCCATAGAGGAAGATTCACTCTATTGTTCTACATGTGGTGTTGACTCCCCAAAGACGGATACTCATCCAATGGAATCCCATAAGAGAAGGCCCCAATTTCTAAGTGGTATGTAGTGGTAGTATACCTATCTCTTAGTTCTTGATCTATGTTGCCGCCATAGGAGGACTAGCTAGTGGATCCACCTAGAAAGCTATGTTTATGATTGTTTTTACTTTGGCCGGTAGAACACCTTCCATTGGTGTAAGGTTTTACATCACCAAATATCACACTTAGCTCTTGTGGTCTATGTCGCTTAAGGCAAGTGTTCTATAAATTAAAATGAACCAATGAAGGATAAACTAACTAAGTTGACTTGAGAGGTTTGACTTAGACTAAATAGGGGTATGGGACTCTACCTATGCCTTGAACTAGTTTGCCTTGATGGAAGCTTTAGAAGGTTGATATTATGTATGTATATGATAATTAATGTAGAGGATTATAGTACGATGACTTTACATGTAAATGATACTATATGGTGATTAATACTCTTATGAGCATGTAATTGGTCTATGTTGTGAAGAGTATGATGTTGAATATCCTTAAAAGGTTATGTTATGTGAAGTTGAATGTTAGTCATGATTCTTGTTGGGTCACTTGATTGAATAAGGTTATGGGGCATTGCTTGGTGATTGCAGTTGTTGATTTTATGAGGACTCATGAGTAGTAGTCCTGCTTTATTATGATACGATGAACTCTTAGCCATGTTTGTGATGTAATTACTTGATGGTAGGGTTATGTTATATTATGGGTTAAAGTATGTTGACAAGTATGTTATCTGCTTTGACTGAATATGCTTTCTTGAGTTAAAATGTCCCTTTTAGAATGATTTGATCTGTTATGTGCATATGGTCTTATACTTAGTACAAGTAGCGTACTAACCCCATTTCTTCCTTTTTCCCAAACATTTTAGGTTACGGTCATTGAAGGCTCTGTGAGCCGACTTTGAAGAAGGCTTCGGTTTCCTCATTTATCCCAAAAATTTTAGGTTCCGGTCGTTGAAGGCTCTGTGAGACGACTTTGAAGAAGGCTTGGGTTTCCTCATTCATCCAAGTGGGTAGGTCCTCACTTTCTAATGGAGATGCTTATATCGAGCTTATGATGTTGTTTTTAGATTTTTTACACTCTCATGTTCTATCTCCTTTCATTTGAGTACGGATTGCATAAAGCCTATATATATATATATGTGTGTGTGTGTGTGTGTGTGTGTGTACATATACTTATGTGCAGTAAAATCAAAAGGCTATGAAACCTTCCTATACGAAGGGTCTGTGTATACTCGATACAGATATGTATTATGTGTATGTAGAGTTCTATGTAAACCTCCAAGTATAAGTAATGAAAAGTTTTAAATTTTTCCGCGTTTTTGACCTATGAATCTAATGATGTAAACTAAGAGGCTAGTCTTAGTCCTAAAAGAGGACGCCGAGGCCTGTTACGTCTAGGGGGTAAATCCGAATGTGACAAACTTGGTAACAGAGCATGAAGTCGAATATATTTTAATATATGTCTCTCTCTCAACAACATCTATGTAGGTTCATATTCATAATTGTGAAGCGCGCCACACTTATGGATAGGAACCTACGTGATGGCTAGGAAACTCTCAAATTCTTGCAGATCCAATATCATGCCATTAGAGTATACTTATGATATGCTTTTGCATATAATCCTATTGTTGTTATTATTGGAAAGGAACACTCATATGAATGAGGCACGAAGGCTTGAGGAGGAGATTGCCAATGCGGGAGCTCCTCCCCATGGTGATAAGGTTCCTCCTCTTGAGGAAGATGCTAATGTTGAACAAGATCCGATTAATCCTACACCTTTTACGAATGGTGACATAAGGGCTGCCCTTATCCAATTAGCACAATCCGCCACCGCTCAAGCCCAAGCCATGACGGCCCAAGCTAATCAGGAGGTTGTACCCCGAGCTGATCAACAAGTTGCTACCATGGCCTCCCGTCTAAGAGATTTCACTCAGATGAATCCTCCTACTTTCTACAGGTCCAAAGTTGAAGAAGACCCCCAAGAGTTCATTAGTGAGGTCTACAAGATACTCTTGGATATGGGGTTGTGAGTAGTGAGAAGGTCGAGTTAGCCACTTATCAACTCAAGGATGTGGCTCAAGCATGGTATGTCAAATGGAGGGATAATAGGCCATTAAGGGGTGGTACGGTTACTTGGGAGATCTTAAAGAAGGCTTTTCTTGATTGGTACTTTTTTAGGGATATGAAGGAAGCTAAAGTGGTGGAGTGTCACACCCGGATTCTTGACTCCGAATACAACCGGCGTCGTTGACCTCTCTAAGGTCACAGACAAGCCTCTTCTTAGCATTCATCACATTAATATAGTTAAATTTGTGGAAAATTTAAAGCTTTTAAACATTAATTAAGTGTACATAGACTTCATATAATCTTTCATGAATTCATATACTATATGCTCAACTAAACAACCATCTACAATGGATTACACAATTCAAAAGAGAGAATTAATATAAATCATAATAAGTTTTCCAAAATAGTCTTACTACAAAAACTTCAAAATGAAAACATCTTAAAGAAACTCTAGGGAAACATGTATGGCAATGTCGAAATAATAGGCTATGAAGATATAAGTAGCATCCTCGAACTAGAGACGACCTACCAAATGCTCTAGAGATCGCTAAGTCCAAACCACTACAATGAGTCTTCAATCTTCTCTTTGCTGCACCTACAAAAAATATAATTGTATAGGGTTAGTACACACTTGTACTAAGTATGGGTGTATGAACACATACACATAAGGCTATGCATGATCAAGAAAGCTCTTCCTATACAACATGCCATTTATGAAAGTGAAGTCACTAGACTTTTCTAATTCGTTAGTTGTGAATTGTGGTATGAATATGATGTATTTTTATGCATTAAAAGAACAAAACACATTTTCTATGTGATCACAAGACATTAGACTCATCAACATAATTTTAGAACAACTCGAGCAAAGATTTGAAAATTTGATCCCCTTGAACCCGAGATCTCTCCCTTTTTTACTTAGTTTATTTTTCAATCTTTTTCTTCTTCTTGTTGTGTAGTTCAATGATTTATTTGATCCTATGTTTTACTTACAAGTGCAATGATTCATTTTAGTCCCATACCCACAATAAATCAGTAAGTAACCCAAGGACTAAGGGAATGATTTCTCTATCCTTACAATAAGTCATTCTTTACATTTGGTATTCGTTGGGCAGGAACACTTCATAAGCCAGTCTCTATTGGCTATGCACTTATTTCATAATTTTCATATTATGGAAGTTATGAAGCATTGATTAGCAATTATATTTTACTCCCCTTTATTGGCATAATATAAGAAGTGATTATAAGCCAATTTTATTTGGCTTTTCCCATTCTTTACTGAAAACTTCATTGGTATCTACACTAATGAATGATATTCATAATCTCTTACTTTCATAGCTCACTTTGTACATATGTTCCTTCTTATTCCATTCTTGTTTTCTTAGAGACATCTTTAGAATTAAGATCATACGAGCTAACATGAAATCCAGTGTCTTCCCCACACCGAAAAGAGGTGATTCACCAATCAAAATTAATGTAGATCATGTGAGCTAAAATCAAAACCAATGTCTTCCCCACACTGAAAAGGGGTGATTCGCCGGCTAAGGTTGTCAAGTGTTTACCCCACACCGAAAGGGATGGCTTACGACTATAGTGAACCAAGAACATTCTTTTGAGATTTAACCAACATAGATCATGTGAGCTAAACATGAAATCCTGTGTCTTCCCTACTTCAAAAAGAATTGATCTTACTGGCCAAGGTGAGATCGAAACATACGTAGCTCCCTTAGGTGGAAACCGCAGGCTAGTTCCCATGTTAGTTAGACATAGTTCAAACACTAGGAGACATATGGAGACTATTTATCCACCTTTGCTTTAGACTCATCTCATGAGACTTACACGTGCAAGCACAAGTTCATAGCTAGTCTATCGGTGCTTTGCTCATTTTATTTATCTTCTTATCTTTTAGAGTTAAGTGAAACATTATGGAAGCTTGCTTCTAGATTGATGTTTACTAACTCTATTGATGACTTGTCATCCCTTTCTTTACATTGACGAAATGTGAATTATCCTTACATAACATTTTTTGTGTTAATGAGACTTGTCTCACACATTTTAACACCCTTTCTCGTGAGTATATTAACATGGTATCTTAGCTGTAAGTAAGGCTTGTCTCACTTCCTTTAACACCTCATTCTGATCACTTTCTTAACATAGACATATTTAATTATGTTAATACTCACTTTACTTACTTACTTTCACTTGGTAGCTTCATATCATCGTGTATGGACAGTGAGAACTTTATTTAATGAGTTACATATGTTCATAGTTCATTTGTTTAGGGCATGCTGGGACTTGTCCCAATTTTTGGAATGTCCTTGGATATGGATTCATTGAATTACCTTAGATGTGCTTATTTTATCATTTCATTACATTCTCTATATATGATTGGCATAAAATTAGGATTGGCTTAAACAAATTGGAAAAGATATCATAATCATCTTTATATGCATAAGCCAAATTTGAATTCTTTCATGTTTATTTTGATATGTATTAACCATTAGCCAATCTTTTAGTTATTTAAAGATAACATTGTATCCAATTCCATTCAACTTATTGGACAATGTATTGTTAGCAATTTCATTGGCATAAGCCAAACATTCACTTAAATATGATTGCATAGAGATCTTTTTTGTCAACCTTATAACATAGTTAAAATATTACATTAGTAGCCATTTCGGACAGCCTCATATGAACACTTTACTGAACATAACATTTTCATCAGGTCACATTTAACAGTAGGCATACACATCACGACCGTAACATCTCAAGACTAGAATTTTCGGACACAATATGATGCAACATCGTTCTTTATATCACGTAACGAGCACGTAAAATCATACATGTACAAAATTTATGTTCATTCGACATTTGCAAATAAAGAACCCTACACATTAATATCAACCAGAACCACATACCAACTACATTATCAAGACACGTCTATATATTCATTGGAATCGAAAATGAGGATACTAGGGAGAAATGATGTTCAAAAAGATTCTTCGGAAACAACCCTAGTTTTGAGATTTAAAAGATTCAAGACGATGGAAAATACTCTTGGAGAAATAATTCCAGGAGAGAAACTAATACCTTATGTAGAACTTAATCTACGAGGATCACATTTAATGAAACCTTGAAGAACACCTTGAATTCTCCCTAGAGAGTCGATGAACTTTTTGACTTTTTGTTTACTATTTTAGCGTCGTGTTTTCTAAGTGTTTGACCATGAGTGTTTAGGTTTAGGAATTGAGCTTGACTCATTCAACTTAGGCTAATTTAGTAAATTAAATAATTAATTAATTAATTACTAAAAAAAGCCCTCCTAGATTGACTAGAACTAGGAAAACATAACACTTAGTCAAATCAGAAATTTTTCCTTAGGATATCGTTTTGAACGTTTCAATTAATTAATTAAATGGCTAATTAAACTAATTAAGGGATCTAGGGTAATTAATAGAGTACCTTTAAGTCATTGGAACCATAACTAACCCTTTGGACCATCCTAGGTTAGGTACTAGGTTGTCTGTTTAACTAGTTACTAGATTAGTGTCACCCAATTAAGTCTTAGGTTGTCGGGTGTAGTCGATAATTTAGTCTTTTTTGTCCTAGGTTATTTAGTTAGTTAGTTCAGTAGTTTAGAGTCTAGAATTAGCTAGAGATCTAGACCCCACATGGGTGAACCCATGTACACTCCTTCCCCCTAACTACCCTAACCAGACTCGGTTAGGGTGGTCCCCTCTTTGGCCGTTTCTCCCTATGTGCTTGCACATGGGCTTTCACATGGGTTGCTTGTAATTTCCTAACTACCTATTCTTGTTGGTTCATTTGGAATGCTTACTTATTTTCCCAAGGATCTTTACTATATCCTTGGGCACTGCTTAATCTACATGATCATTTCAAATGGTCATGTGCTATTGTAGTAGGCTTGACACTTGGATGCCTAGTACCTAATGTGTTACTATTATGAAACATGATTTTTATCTTAGGGTCTTTATTGCCGGTACATTTGCCAAACAACCTTACTAATGTTAGAAAATTGGCTAACACCCTTTAAGCCAATATTTTCTACTATGCCAATAATTTTCTAATATGCCCAATATATTTAAATATTGGGCATTAGGATGCCTATTTACCCCCAATACCTATTCTTAAAACTTAATAGGCCCTTCACTAGACAGGTATACTTTGTGGAATGCTACATTATCCCCCTTAGGAACATTTGTCCCCGAATGACACTACACATCATCTTAAATCAAAGAGGGTACTTTTTGAAAACACCATAAAATACTTGAGACTTTACTCTTTGTGAATTTCTGATTCACACTTACTCTGGATAATGCATATTATTCAAGCTCATCTGAAGCTTCATATTTGAGATTGAGGAAGTTCCTTCTCAAACACAATTAACTTACTGCACATCACATCTCATGCAACACAAAAATCATGCGTATGCTTGAAAAAAACAACAAGATGAATGCAAGCATTAACTCATTTTAACTTATATAGTGCAAGTATAAGACACACGATTGTGGACTTAAAACACCAAAACCGGCTAATGCACTAAAACTTAGGGTTGCTTAAACAAAACCAGACTTAAGAAGAGTATATATAACCTCAAGAACTGAACAAGTGAGGGTAATGGGATATCATGTCGGCCTCGGCCTCCCATGTTGCTCCCTGAACAAGGTAGTTTCTCCATAATACCTTCACGGTGGCAACCTCAATGTCACTCAGCCGCTTCACTTGGCGATTCAATATTTCAACTGTAACCTCTTTATAAGAGAGGTTCTCTTCAACTCCTAACCCCTCAACAAGCAGGATGGATGCTGGATAATCTAGACACTTCTTAAGCATTGAAACGTGAAACACTAGATGTACAGAAGCCAAGTCTTGGGGCAACTTTAGGTCATAGGCAACATTTCCTACTAGCTGTAAAATATCATAAGGAACTACATACCTTGGCCTCAACTTCCCTTTCTTACCAAACCTCATCACCCCTTTCATGGATAATATGTTCAAGTAGCCTTGATCACCTACCTCAAATTCAAGAGCTATCTTTCTATTGTCTGCATAAGATTTTTGATGACTGTAGGAAGTAGCCAATCTATCCATGATCACTCTCACCTTCTCCACAGCCTCAAGTATGATATCTGGGCTAAGGATGGAAGACTCTCCTACCTCAAACCAGCGAACTGGAAAGCTACATATCCTTCCATATAGTGCCTCAAAAGGTGTCATCCCAATGCAGGAATGAGAACTATTATTATAGGAGAACTCAATCACTGGAAAGTGGTAATCCCAACTTCCCTTGAAGTCAATAACATATGCTCTCTGCATGTCTTCAAAGGTCTGAATAGTACGCTCTGCTTGTCCATCAGTCTAGGGATGAAAAGCAGTATTTAGCTTCACCTATGTACCCAAGCTCTTTTGGAAATATCTCCAAAAATGAGAAGTGAACAAGGCTCCCCTATCCGAAATGATAGATTAAGGTATCCCATGCCACCTCAATATCTTATCAATATACAACTTGGCATAATCTTTGGCCCTGTAAGTAGACTTCACAGGTATGAAGTGTGCAGACTTAGACATCCTGTCCACAACAACCCAAATAGAATCATGTAGTTTCCTGGTCCTAGGCAAACCAACCACAAAATCCAAATAAATAGCCGCCCACTTCCATGTTGGGATCTCAATAGACTTAGTAAGACCCCCAGGTTTAAGGTGTTCGGCCTTAACCTTTTTGCAATTGGGACACTCCTCCACAAACATAGAGATATATCTCTTCATACCTTCCCACCAATAGATATCCTTGAGATCATGATAAATTTTAGTAGAACCTGGATAAAAAAAATACCTGGAGCCATGAGCTTCTACAATAATATTAGGCCTGAAACCATCTATATTGGGCACAAATAATCTGCCCTGATATCGGAGTACACCATCCTCCCTTAGGGAGAATGATTCATTCAGCTTACTCAACACTGAGTCTTTCAACTCCATGAGTACTAGGTCGAGATGCTGCTTAGCTTTGACATCTACAACAAATGAGGATTCAAAACTAGAATGAACTGAAACATCCCCATTTGGTGTATCTACCAGCCGTACACCCAATCTAGACAATTGGTGTACCTCCTTAATTAACTCCTTCTTCTCATCATCAATATGAGCCACACTGCCCATGCTCAAATGGCTCAAAGAAGCAGCCACTACATTGGCCTTACCTGGGTTATAATGAACACTCATGTCATAATCTTTAAGCAGCTCCAGCCACCTCCTCTAACGAAGATTTAATTCTCTCTGCGTAAAAACATACTTAAGACTTTCATGGTTAGTAAATACATCAACATGTACACCATATAAATAATGCCTCCAATGTTTTAACGCAGAGACCACATCAGCTAACTCAAGATCATGGGTAGGGTAATTCTTCTCGTGGACTTTCAACTACCTGGAAGCATATGCAATTACCTTGCCACCCTGCATAAGAATACATTCCTAACCTATTCGGGACGCATCATAATACACCACATACCCTTCTGCAGTCCTCGGCAATGAAAGCACTGGGGTTGAAGTGAGTCGGTCTTTGAGCTCTTCGAATCTCTTTTCAGACTTTTCAGACCACTCAAAAACTTCACCTTCTTCTTCATTACGACTTTCAATGGGGCAACAATAGTTGAAAAGCCCTTCACAAACCTGCAAATTAGACAAACCCACGAAACTCTAAATATTTATGGGGATGAGGGGTCTCGACCGATTCTTCACTGATTCAACCTTTTTTGAATCAACCTCAACACCCTGGTCGGTCATAACATGACCAATAAAGGTCACTGATCTCAGCTAGAACTCATATTTACTGAACTTTGCATACAACTGATGTTCCCTAAGTACTTGCAATGTCATTCTCAAATGTTGTTAATGTTCTTCCCTGGACTTAGTGTATATGAGGATTTTATCTATTAATACTATGACAAAAGAATCAAGGTACTCGCGGAAGACCCTATTCCTGAGGTCCATAAACGCGGATGGTGTGTTTGTGATACCAAATGACATGACAATAAACTCATAATGAGCATACCTAGTGCGGAAAGAAGTCTTAGGAATGTCCTCTTTTATCACTTTAAGATGGTCATAGCCTGACCGAAGATCTATCTTAGAAAAGAAACATGAACCTTGGAGCTTACCAAATAGATCATCAATTCTGGGTAAAGGGTATTTGTATTGTATAGTGAATTTTTTGAGTTGCCGAAAATCGATACACATTCTAAGAGTTCCATCCTTTTTCTTAACGAACAACACTGGAGCGCCCCATGGGGATATGCTCGGTTGGATGAAGCCCTTATCAAGTAAATGTTTTAACTTCAACTTCAACTCTTTGAGTTCAGCTGGAGCCATTTTATAGGGAGGAACAAAAATTGGATTAGTGTTGGGATCTAAGTCAACACCAATATCAATTTTGCGTTTAGGAGGGATTAGAAATACATCTTTGAACTCAATCACTATGGGCACAGAGTCTAGGGAAAGAAACTCATGATCTAATTTATTGACTCTGACTAAGTTAGACAACATCTTTTTTTATTTGAGGTTGGAAATTATATGGCTTATATGATTTGAACCACGCCCTTCCCATTCAAGCTCTAACTCTTTAGGAAGATGAAACCTTACTACCCTGTTTCGATAGTCTATTGTATCATAACACTTATGGAGCCAATCCATAGCCAATATTATATAAAAATCAAGCAGGGCTAATTCTATAAGGTGAACATGGGTGACACTATCAAGAATATTAATTGGGAATTCTTTATATACTCTTTAATATCTAATGCTATCTCCTATGGGAGTACTAACTACGAAAGGCTCATGCAAGATCTCAGGAAGCAAGTAAAACTTACTAGATACTAAAGGAGTAACAAATGACAAAGTGGATCTGGATCTAACAATGCATACACAGGAAAAGAGAAGACATTCAACGTACCGGTGACCACAGAAGCTAACTTTTTTTTATCCTTCCTACCTTTCAATGCATAGAATCTGTTCCTCTTGGGAGGTTCGGGTGCAGTAGTAGGATTAGGTCAAGGCTGAGCATCTATCCTACCATGATTCGTCATCCGTGGGCAGACCCTGAACATATGTCCACTCTTGCGTACCTATAGCAGCTATTAGTACCTACCAGGCACTCACCTCTATGCATACAACCACATTTACCACGCGGCTTGCTGCTATGCTGGGCATTTCTATCATTTCCCTTTTTTGGGCCAGACTTGTTCAATTTTGGAATTCAAATTTCTTGAAGGAGTTGAATTACCTAAGTGCTTCTTGAACTTAGGCCTATATAGACTCCAAATGAGCCCCAACCAGAGCTAGAACCCTCCTATCTACGAGCTTAGGATTCTTGCCTCCGTTAATATGCCCAGATCCATGTTATCATGAAACTTGGCTGCCCTACAATCTTCCACTAGATCCTCCGACACGCCAGTCACAAACATGCACATTTCATCCTGCTATTTACCACCAGATTACTCCTTGACTGACATACCTCCCCGTCTCAGGTTGATGAACTCTTCAACTTTGGATTCTCGTTGTTCTAAGGGAAGGAATCTCCCAATAAATTCAGTCTTAAGAATGTTCCGAGTGATGGGAACTACTTCTAGTGCTCGTCCCTCTGCCCACATTTTGTACCACACCTTTGCCACATCTTTGAGTGGATATGCAGCCAACTCAGCCTTCTCATTTTCATTCACTCCCATGGCACTAAGAATCTTTAACACATCATCTATAAAATCTTCGGGATCTTGATTTGTCTTTGACCCAAAGTAGACTGTAGGGTTCATCTTGGTGAAATCCCTCAGTTTGCTAGCCATGGTGCTAGCATTTGGGTTCTCCCAATGAGCACCCTCTCTAGTGGCCTGGGCTGTGGTAGACTGTTCCTGAGTGGTGATTGCTTGGGCCACCTGACCTAGTGCATCTCTCACTTCTCCATCGGTCAACGTAACTGGGTTGACAGAAACTTGCACTCAAGCAGCGGGGGCTTGAGGAGGAACTTGGTTTCCCCCAGTAGCGCTTCTCCAACTCTGCTGCATGCATTTATCCTTGTGTTCATTGTTCTACACGCACACACAAGAAGATAGTTAGATACAAAAATGACATAATATGTCATAACTCTACACAGCACGATAAAGAGTAGAAGAAGGGAAATTTCCTAAGATTATATAGTCTCTAAGTCATGATTGTGGTGAGCTTCACAACAATAAGTTAGAAACTATGTAACGTGGTTGTTTTGAGATTTAGTTCCTAGGTAATTTAACATCATGCTCTGATACCAAGTTTCTCACTCTGGAATCCGAAAGCATCCAATGTCATTGACCTATTATAGGTCGCAGACAAGCCTCTTCGTAGAATTCATCATATTCATATAGTTAAATTTGCGTAAATTTTAAAACTTTTAAGCATTAACGAAGTGTACATAGACTTCATATAATCTTTCATGAATTCATATACTATAAGTTGAACTAAACAACCATCTATAATGGATAACGTAATTCAAAAAAGATAATCAATATATATCATAATATGTTTGCCGAAACAGACTCAATAAAAAAACATCAAAATGAAAACATCTGAAAGAAACAGTGGGGACATAATCCTCTAGATATGTCTAAATACTAGGCTATGAATATAGAAGTAGCATCTTCGAACTAGAGAGGACCTACGAAATGGTATGGAGATCGCTGAGTCCAAACCGCTACAATGAGTCTTCAATCTGCTCTTTGACTACAACTATAAGAAATGTAATTGTATAGGGTCAGTACACACTTGTACTAAGTATGGGTTTATGCACAAATACACATAATACTATGCATTATCAAAGAAGCTCTTCCTAGTTTCGAAAACGAGGCTACTTGGGAAGAAGGACGTTTAATAAAAACCTTCGGAAACAACCCTAGTTTCGAGATTTCATAGATTCAAGACGATGGAAAATACTTTTGCAGAAAGAATTCTATGAGAGAAAACCATACCTTATATAGAAGTTAATCTACTAAGACCACTTTGATCTAATCCTTGAAGAACACCTTGAATTCTCTCTAGAGAATCGATCAACATTCAGCCTTTTTGCTTACTGTCTTAGCGTCCTATAATCTAAGTTTTTGATCGTGAGTTTTTTGGTTTAGGAACTGATATTGAATCATTCAACTTAGGGTAATTTTGTAAATTAAATTAATTAATTAATTAATTACTAAATACAGCCCTCCTAGATTGACTACAACTAAAAAAAATCCAAAACTTAGCCAAATATGAATTTTTTCCTAAGGATTTCATTTTGACCCTTTAAATTAAGCAATTAAATGGATAATTTAATAAATTAAGTGACATTGGTTAATTACTAAATTACCCTGAAGTCATTGGTGTCACGACTTGAATTTAGACCCCAGACAAGACCGGGGTTGACCTCTCAGCGGTAGCAAACAAGCCTACTTACGTAATCCTTACTTTACATTGGTTAATTTTAGCGGAAAATTTGAAAATTTTTATTCTATAAACATAGATTCTAAACATTCTTAACATTTCATAATCGTTCATCATCAACCCTCTAACATTAAAGAGATAAGCAACTGAAAGAAATTGTTTGAGTCTTAATTATATAATTGCCAAAATGGCACCAATACAAACTCTGAACCAAAATAGGAAAGAAACACTAGCGGAACATGCTGCACTAGTTCAACTCTAAAACAACGCTAGAATAGTAGCATCCTCGAAAGCATGAGGACCTACAAAACTCCGGATCAATGCTGACATGCGGATAGCTGGAACAATGATCCTGTAGCTCTATCGCGCAGCTTTTCCTGCACCTAAAGTAGTATAGATGTATAGGGTAAGTACACACTTGTACTAAGTATGGGTATATGCAAGCACATACCAAGGAAATGCATGAGAAAAAATAGCTCTTTCCTAACGACATGATTTTTGGAAGTCAAGTCAGTAGACATGCCGAATTGAGTTAGGAAGGTCATTCCACGAGAGTAACATGCATCATTTAAATTTCGTATTGCACACAACATATAATATCTTCATATACCACATATCATAGCCCATAACATATAACATATAGCTTCTTTCATATCATTCATTCATATGCCATGAGACCTTGGAATCATTGACTTGACATTAAGACTTTCCAAAATGAGGGTTCAACATATGGGACCACAACTAGGGAGTCTTTATTAGAAAAAACAGAGTCAGCTTCATCCGTTCATTCATACTTCATTTCATTTCATTCATAGGCCAGTGTAAACACCAGTTATACCTAGGATGTAGTTTAAGACTTTCATCGGGTCTTGCTGTGCAATGATCAGGAATAACCTAATGTCATTACCTGAGTCTATCTCACCTCTTGATTATCCAATCCTAACACCTTTGATATCTTTCATTTCTTTATATGCTTCATTTGAGGCTGACCTCATTCATTTATTGGGAACTTTAACTTTAACTGATATAGATCATGTGAGCATCACGAAAACCAGTGTCTTTCCCACACCAAAAAGAGGTGGAATCACCGGCCAAAGTGACTCAATAACATGCTAGTGTATATGGGAATTTAACCCCGCCAGATCCCTATAGTGGCAGTATAGGTTCAAAGACTAGGAGATGTATGGATAGTCATACCCGACAAGACAGAAAGTCTCATCTCATGAAAGTTATGTGAACCTTCACCGTTACCAAAAAAGGCATCACCTCTCATAGCTAGCCTATCAGTGCTCAGTATAAAGTTCCATTACATTCAACTCATACGGCATGGAAGCTGGCTTCTAGTATGAGGACAACATAGCTCATTAGATGATTTCTCATCTCATCATGAGTATTAAATTTGTTAAACTCAATACTTTCATTAGAGTGTTCATAGAGACTGGTCTTTTCATTATCTTACACTCTCATTGGTGTGTCCGCATTGGTAACATTTACTTAGGCTCATTTGAGATTGCTCTTATCATATACATTAACCTCAGGTCATGTTATCACCACATTATTCATTATTAGTACCTTTGCTTTAATAGTTACTCACCTCTTATTACGTGAATGTTCATTTCATCATTTCATAATTCATCTCATCATATACCAATGCACTTGGCCATTTAGTGTATCTTACACTCATACTTAACCCTACTAGGGTTATCATTTCATTACGTACATCTTAGGTTCACTTACTTTTGAACGTATGTTAGAGTTATGTGTCTATACATACAAGCCATGGGGCTTCACTCATAGTTCGTTAAGTGATTCTTACTTTCCTAAGATTATGTAGTACAAGACTTATGTATCTTTTATATATGCAAAGATATTGATTTTTGATCTAAGTAGATGGCATTACTCTTGGATATTTTACTCACGTATGACTTATGTATCAATACAGATGTTTGGGCAAGGGAACCCTAATCATGAATCACTTGGATATCTTTTATATTTTTCATTGATTTTATTTCTAATATCCATAACATAAGAACTATAAATTAAATCTCTACATTAACATTGAAGGATAGATTTTCTATTTAATTTTATTCTTAATTTAGCCGAAGGGTTATGGGTTCGAACCCCCACAACCTTTTTTTATGTTTCATTAAGAATACATTGCTCATTTTCACCAAAACCTAGAGGTTGTGGGTTCAAACCCGCACAACCTCTTTGATTTTTCTTTTAATTTCGCTGTGGAGGCTGTGAGGTTGTGGGATCGAACCACCACAACCTCACTTCATTTCCTAATTGATTTTGCTTCTTCCTTCAGTCTTGAGGTCGTGGGTTTGATTCCCACGCCTCACGTTTTCTTTTTCCTTATTTTCTCTTCTTTCGTGCGTAACTGGAGGTCGCGCGTTCGAATCCCACGCCTCCCATTTATTTGATTAATTAATTTTCTCCTCCTTCTCCCCACAGATCGCGATTTCGATTCCCCCCTGTCCCATTCTCTTTTTTTCTCTTTGAGGCGAAATCAGTAGCTAGGATCCAATCCCCAGCCCCCATTTTCTTGTTTCTTTGCCTCGCGAAACCAATAGCTAAGGGGTTCGATTCCCCTTAGCTCCTTCACGTTTTTTCTTTCTTTTTAGGCCATCTCAACATGTGAAGTCTTGGGTTCAATTCCCATCGAAATCACTTATTTTTTTCCCTTTTAAAACCCATATTTCAACCTTATTATAGAGTACCCAAATCTGGAAAATTCTTGTCATTATTCAGTTTATTTTTAGTCACATTGTTCATATGTTTAATTGGCTAAAAAATGGTTCTTTCAATCCACTGTATTTCATGGTAATGAAAATCACATTGTACAAACATTGCTAACATAAAATACACAAGAATTAAATGATTTATACAACCCCAAAACAGTGGCCAAAGCCACTACCCACGTGCACACACACACACCAACATTTCGATCACACTTTAAACATTGTTTTCGCAATTTCCCTCACATAAAAATGTTCACATTCAATATAAATACATCATTCATGCCTAAATTTTGCAGCACAACATACCCATCCTACGAATTCATTTGGGAGCTAAGGACAAGGACATACAAAGGGGAACAACCTTAGTTTTCAAGACCTTGAAAATCGTTCGAAGGAAAACACTCTTGGAGAAAGAATTCCAGGAGAGAAACACATTCCTTTTGATGTTTTTCAAGTGTGAAGATGCTTCGCAGAAACTCCTCCAAACCACGCCCAATTCTCCTCAACGTACACACCGCTCGACGAACAACCTCCCTTTGCCTTGTCATTTTTGATTACCTTAATTTTCTTAAAACTTTTCGTGTATTTTTCAAGTGTGAAGAACAATTGTTACCAAAATATTCTTGAGCTTTCTTGTTAGTCAGCGCGTGAGAGAATGAAAGTTCAGAGACGTGAAAGAGAATTGAGGAACGTGAGGGAGAGAGTTATTAGGATTAGGAGACTAAATTCAAGACTTTGTCAAAATAGGATTTAATTAAATTAATAGCAAAATCTGATTTATTTTAATTAATATGTGAAAGTACCATTTTACCCTTAATGAATAGATTTTAATTGATGATTAAATTGTCATTCCTTGCTCCTAGTTGAGCTCCAACCCGAGTTGAACCCCATTTGCGAAATGGGTCACTCCGGTCGCCCCAATCAGAATTGCTCTTTTAATTATATTATTTAATTTATTAATTCCCAGGGCAATTAAAATATTACCCTTGGCCTGGAAAAGACCATTTTACCCCTGGACCCTCAAAACTTATAATTTCCTCTTTTAAGTCCGGTGAAGACTCCTTCGATTAAATCTTCATTTTTGCGGGCCTTACTTTGTTTGTTACAACCTTTCCAAGCTCAACCAACTCCCCAAGTTATTTGACTTGGTCGTGGTAAGGGTTTTGAGGTCTGGTTCTACGCGCATCAATCCATGTGACCCTTGGTTTAATTGCAGCATTCTTGACACCCTAAATCTTGATCCTATTCATTATAAGGGTTGTTAAAATATGAACCATAACTAACCCTTTGGACCATCCTAGTTTAGGTAGTAGGTTGTCTCTTTAATTATTTACTAGGTTAGTGTCACCCAATTAATTCTTAGGTTGTCGGGTGTACTAGATAATATATTTTTGTTTGTCCTTGGTTAGTTAGTTAGTAGGTTAGAATCTAGAATTAGGTCAGTAGGTTAGAATCTAGAATTAGTTAGAGAGCTATCCCTACATGGGTTAACCCATGTGCACACCTTCCCCCTAATACCCTAACAAAATTCGGTTAGGGTGGTACCCTCCTTGGACTTTTCCACTATGTGCTTGCACATGGTCTTGCACATGGGTTGCTTGTACTTTCCGGACTAACTATTCTTGATGGTTCATTTGGAATGTTTACTTATTGTCCCAGGGATCCTTACTATGTCATTGGGCACTGCTTAATCTACATATCATTTTAAATGGTCATGTGCTATGGTACTAGGCTTGACACTTGGATTCCTAGTACCTAATGTGTTACTATTATGAACTTTTTACCTTAGGGTCTTTATTGCAGTTACATTTCCCAAAAAAACTTACTAAGGTTAGAAAATTGGATAACACCCTTTAAGCCAATATTTTATACTATGCCCATAATTTTCTAATATGCCGAAATATTTCTAAATATTGGGCATTGGGATGCCTATTTACCTCCAATACCTATTATTAAAACTTAATAGGCCCTTAACTTGATGGTTAGATTTTCTTGAATGTTACATGGAGTTCATCAACCTTCGTCAAGGAGGTATACGTATTCATGAATACTCCTTGAAATTCACTAGATTGTCAAAATATGCTCCTTTTTTGGGTTTTCGATCCTAGAGATGAAATGAGTCGCTTTATTATGGGGGTGTCGGTTTATTTTCAAGAAGATTGTCATTCGGCTATGCTACATGACAACATGAACATTTCTTGTCTTATGGTGCATGCCAAACATGTGGAAAAGGCAAGGGCTAAGAGGAAGAGTAGAGATGCTAAGAGGGCAAGATCTTTTGATGGAGGTTTCTGAAAGAATAGGCTTGAGATACAAGAAAAGCCTAGATTTAAGAAGCGGGTTTCTAATCAAGTCCCATCCAAGTTCCCTAAGGCTCATGCTGATAAGGTGACTAATCCTAGAGCCCAAAAAGGAAGAAGTGCTTCTATGCTCTCCACTCTAGGGGTGAGCAAGAAACATCTCCCGACGTGGTGACGGGTATATGGAAAGTCTTCTCTATTGATTTATATGATTTACTTTACCCCTGTGCCACTTTATTATTTATTACACCTCTAGTAGCAAAAAAGATTGACATTTTATCCGATATTTTGCATGAACCTTTTATAGTTTTACTCCGATGGGTGAGTTGGTTGCTGCAAAAAGGGTGTATAGAAATTGTCCTATAATCAGGACCAAGAAGCGAAGGCTCACCCACTTCAAGCCATCCAATGGGGGACCTACACCTCATACTATATAAGGCTTCATAACGAGCCATGGATATGGATGAATGGGAACTATTATTGTAAGAAAACTTTACCAAAGGAAAACGTTTGTCCCAATTTCCCTTGAAATAAATAATACAAGCCCTAAGCATATCTTCAAGGGTTTGAATAGTACGCTCCGCTTGACCATCCTTTGGGGACGAAAAATGGTACTTAACTTTACCTTAATACCCAACCCTTCTTGGAATGACCTCCAAAACCTAGATTTAAAATTGTGCACCCTTATGCGGTATGGTAGATAACGGAAAACCATGGCGACACACAATCTCATCTATGAAGATCCTTGGATAATCTTCCGCCAAATATGTAGACTTGACAGGAATAAAATGAGCGGACTTGGTTAGCCTATCCACAATCACCCATATAGAGTCATATTGTTTTTGAACACGAGGCAAACCTACTACAAAATCCATATTGATGTCTTCCCACTTCCAAGTAGGAACTTGGATTTGTTGTATCCAACCACCCAATTTTTGATGCTCAGCTTTCACTTGTTGACAATTTGGACACATAGCAACAAACTCCGCTATATCCTTTTTAAAACCTTCCCAAAAAAATACTTCCCTAGGGTCATTGTACATTTTTGTCGAACCCGGATGAATGGAGTAACGGGACCCATGGGCTTCCTCTAGGATCCGATTCCTTCTACTCCATCAATGATTAATCAAGGTGTTGCTTGGACTTCACCTTGATTACCAATGATTACTCAGAGTTATGATGGACCACGAAACCACCATTCCGAGAATCTTCCAACCTCACACCAAATGTACCAAACCTATGAACATCTCTCACTAGGTCTTTCTTGGATTCATCTATGTGAGACACAATACCCATGGTCATACAACTTAGAGCATCCGCAACCATATTGGCCTGGCTGGGGTGATAGAGGACACTCACGTCGTAATCCTTCAACAATTCCAACCACCTTCTTTGTCGGAGATTCAACTCTTTTTGAGTAAACACATATTGAAGACTCTTGTGGTCTGTATACATATCAACATGGACACCATACAAGTAATGCCTCCATATTCTTAAGGCAAATACCACGGCCCCTAATTCAAGATCATGAGTTGGATATTTTCTCTCATGCACCTTAAGTTGTCTATAGGCATAGTCTACAACCTTCCCATGTTGCATAAGTACACACCCTAAATCACTCTAGATGTATCACAATACACAACAAAACCCTTGGTATCCTATGGTAAAGTCAACACCGGAGCGGAAGCAACCCTATCTTTCAAGATTTGGATGCTCTTTTCACATGCCTCCGGGCACTCAAATTTTATTACTCTTTTGGGTCAAAGTAGTCAATGGGGATGCAATAGATGCAAAACCATCCACAAACCTCTGATAATAACCCACTAGACACAAAAAACTCCTAATGTCGGTCGGAGTCAATGGTCTAGGACAATTTTTCACCGCCTCGATTTTCCTTGGATCAACCTCAACTCCCTCACTAGAGATGATATGACCAAGAAATGCCACCGACCTTAACTAAAACTCACATTTTCTATACTTGGAAAATAAATTATTCTACTTAAACACTTGCAACACCACCCTCAAATGGTTCATGTGTCACCCTCATTTTTTTTATAATATATGAAGACATCGTCAATTAAGAAAATGAAAAATGAATCTCGGTAACTTTAAAAATCTCTATTCATGAGATCTATGAATGTTGTCGGGGAATTCATGAGACCAAATGAAATTACTAATAACCCATATGGCCGTAGCTAGTATGGAATGCCGTCTTTGGTATATCCTCATCGCTCACCCTAAGTTGGTGATACCTTGATCTCAAGTCAATCTTAGAAAAGTAGCTTTCCCCTTGGAGTTGATTAAAAATGTCGTCTATCCGAGGGAGAGAATACTTGTTTTTAATAGTGACTTTATTGAGTTTGCCGTAATCAATGCACATCCTAAGGGACCCATCCTTTTTCTTCAACAAAACCGGAGCGTCCCAAGGAGAAATACTAGGTCTAATGAAGCCCTTTTCTAGTAAATCTTTGAGTTGATCCTTCAACTTTTCAGGTTGGCCGGAGCAATCCGATAAGGAAGAATTTAAATGGGATTGGTATCCGGTAACAATTCGATACAAAAATCAATTTCTCATTAGGGAGGAATTCCGGGAAGATCATTAGGATAGACCTCCGAAAATTCCGTCACTTTGGGACCGACTCAATTGGTGGAATTTTTTAGTCTAGATCTTAGTATATGATATAAACACCCTTTAGAGATCATTTTGCATGCTTTCAAACAAGAGATGATACGGCCTTTAGGAATAGGATTTCCCCCCTTTAACTCAAAAAAGGGCTCATTTTGAAATTTATACTTTACAACCCTCATTCTACAATCTATAGAGGCAAAGCAAGCATGAAACCAATCCATACCCAAAATGACATCAAAATCTAGAATATCAATTTCTACCAGGTAAACATAAGAAACACTATTGGGAAAAATTCTAGAACTGTTTCAATACACCCTTTTTGCAACAACCGACTAACCCACCAGGGTAGATACTATAAAAGGTTCATGCAAGATATCGGGCAAAATGTCAATTTTTGTATATACTAGAGGAGTAACAAATAATAAGGTAGCATCGGAATCAAGTAAGGCATATAAATCAACAGAGAAGACTTTCACCATAAAGGTCACCACGTCGGGAGAAGTCTCTTGTTCACCCCTAAAGTGGAGAGCATAGAAGCGTTCTTCTTCGAAGCCTCATTTAAACTACTTTCTTGAACTTGACCACTACTCTTGTCTTGATCCATCACATTAGGTCAATCCTTAACCTTGTGCCCACTTTTACAACACCCAAAACAATTGTCCGTTCCCTGAAGACAATCACCATAGTATTTCTTGCCACACTTTCCACAAGTTGGCTTTTGAGTTGGTGATTTACTACCCTTTCCCTTCTTAGGATTAGGGTTAGATACCCTATCATCCCTATCCTTAGGAAACATAGAAGGAAGTTGATTAGAAACCCTCTTCTGAAACCTTGGCTTGTTTTATATCTCAATCCTTTCCTTTGATGAACCTCCATCAAATGATCTTTCCCTCTTAGCATATTTACTCTTCCTCTTAGACCTTGCCTCTTCTACATGTGGGGAATAAACAATAAGAGAGAAAGGTTCATGTTTTCATATAGCATAGACCAATGAAACTCCTCTTGCAAATTATCTGACACCCCGTCATAAGATGGTTGATTTCTTCTCTAGGGTTGAAACCAAATATGGAACATATTTTCACAATTTAGTGAATTTCAAGGAGTATTCATGAACACTCATACCTCGTTAGCGAAGGTTGATGAACTCCCCACTTTAGCTTCCCTCTTCTCCCTATGAAAGAACTGATCAAGAAAAGTCTTCTGGAACACTTCCCAAGTCACAGTCAACCTCTTTAAGGCCTATTGTCCCTCCATTGGACGTACCATGCTTGATCCACATCCTTGAGTTGATAGGTAGCTAACTCGGCCTTCTCACTAGTAGACAACCCCATAGCATAGAGGATATTGAAAATTTCATTAATGAACTCTTTGGGGGTCTTCTTCAACCTTGGACCCATAGAAAGTAGGAAGGTTCATACTAGTCAAATCCTTTAGATGAAAGGACATTGTAGCAACATGTTAAAGACTTCGAGATACAACCCCCCGATTAGCTTGGGTCATCATGGCTTGGGCTTGAGTAATGGTGGTTTGTGCTTGGGTAGTAATAGCTTAAGGTTTTTGAAAGAAAGCGGCCCTTATGTTCTCATCCGTCAAAGGAGGAGGATTAAGCGGGTCTTGGTCATTATTCACATCTTCCTCAAGAGGAGGAACTTGATTACCATAGGAAGGAAATCCCGCATTGGCAATATCTTCTTCAAGTCTTTGTGCAACATTCCTTCGAGTATTCATTCCCTATAATCACAATAAGAGGATAAGATGCAAAAAAACATAGAGTTAACACTATAAAGGAACGATATTGGACTTCCAAGAAAGTGAGAATTTCCTAAGCATCTTATATATTCCTATTCATAAGTGCGGCGCGCTTCACAATTATGAATATGAATCTACATAGACGTGGTTGAGAGAGACATCGACTCAAAGATATTTAACGTCATGGTTAGATACTAAGTTTGTCACATCCATGAAAGTAGCCCCTAGATGTAACTGGCGTCCTCCTCCTCTTTGAGGACTAAGACTAGTCTCATAGCTTACATCAATACATTCATCGGTCAAATTTAGCGAATAATTTAAAACATTTCATTTTATCTACTCTGAGGTTTACATTGATCTCTATATACACATAGTATATATATAGTGAGTATACATAGACCCTTTATATTCAAATATTACTTAGTCTTCTTCTTTTATTGCACATAAGTGTATAAAATATAACATAGTTATAATAGTCGTCTCATCTCATAACAATCTAATAAGGGTGTAAGAACTTGGGAATAACCCATACATCAAAGTAAGAATGTCTCACATTGGCTATACAATGTTTCATACTAAATGCAAAAGAAAGAAACATAGAAGTGTTAAACTCAAAACAACAACATTAGCTAGATAGTGGCATCACCCTCGGAAAGAGAGGACTTACCCTACTTGGATGACCAATAGATCCAAGTATTCTTCAAGTCGTCTTCAAAAGAACTTCAACGACTAGAACCTAAAATGTTGGGGAAAAGGAAGAAATGAGGTTAGTACGCCACTTGTACTAAGTATGAGACCATATGCACACATTATTTGAAATCATGCTAAGAAAAGGGACATTTTATAAAGTATGAACTTTTCATTAAATACCTTTATGCCTATTCAACAAGACCATACCAACCAACAAAACATGTTGATTAAGTCATAATCATGTACATCACATGACCAACAACATCAAGACTAGTCAAGTCAACATACATATACTATAATTGAAAACATAATCATGTAACTCTATCATCAAGTCATAATAGCAACAAGCATGAATAACCGTACATTTCAACATTACCAAAGAAAACAAATTACCCATGAACCTATATCAAGTCAACAAGTGCAATGACCAAGCAAAGCCCCGTAACCTAACTCAATCAAGTAACCCAACAAGCATCATGACTAACATCCTACTTCACATTTCATAACATTTAAGCGTACATAACTTCATACTTTAACAATATAGATCATCACATTTTCATAAGTGACACTAATAAACATATAGTAACAACAATGTACAAGTTCATCATATACATGTCATATTAGCATTATTAGCATTTTAATACATAAGAACATCCTCCCAAGACTCCCTTCAAGGCAAACTACTACAATTTTTTGGTAGAGTTCCTTACCCCAACCTAGACTAAACTAAATCCCTTAGGTCATCTTAGTTAGAGTTCATTCCGTTAGTTCATTTTACCTTTTTGTAACATCTTTCCCTAACCAAGATAGGCTACGTGAGCTAATGTGGAATCTGGTGTCATGGAATCCTACACCGAAAGAAGGCGGACTACTTTCCAAGGTTGTACCAAAACATGAACATAGCATCTCCGTAGATCCACTAGCTAGTATTCCTATGGGGGAAACATAGTTAAAGAACTAGGAGATATAGTTGGGACCCTCTTTGTGCTACATGCATTGTAGTGTACAATATCAAGAGTATATTAGTGAACAGACCTTCCCTATGTGGGAAGGGACACTCCTCACTCTAGTTCAATCGGTGCTAAGCTAGAGACCCTTTTTGAGATGTCTTTAATGTCTTTATTAATCATCATAGCTTATTGTAGGTCATAGGGTCTAACCCTTGTATAAAATCATCATCATCATATCTCAATAAGAATTGCATGAGTATTGTCCTTCATGACAGTTCATATAGGTGAGGTTAGCACATTCACATTCTAATATCATGATAAGGCACATCGGTAAATCTTTCACGATCCTTATAACATTTACATCTTAAGCCAACACCTCATCAACATACTGAAGACATTTCGATTCAACATTATACTATCCTATCAATCCTAATACATGGCATACTCCAATACAACATCATGACTTAATCATAATTAACCACAATTTGAAGAAAAGTATAAGGATCACAAGACTTACCAAGTCTCCTTTATAATTCATCATCAAGGTTTTATCATCAACCCTTAATTCAAACCAATTAGGGTATAACATCATCATAATTCAATTAACAACATGATATCAAGGCTAAAAGAATCACTACATCACAGTTCAATACTAGATCAAAGCTTAAGACAAGATACATAAGTCAATTTACAATATACTTCATAACCTACATCACTTCTGAAGAACTAGTACGAAAGGACAATAAATAACCATAATTAAACAATGTTTAGTATAATGACATCATATGGTAGTAATTCAACCAGTGACCAAGTGAATTGAACCAATACAATAAAATTCATTTCAAGATCATAACCTAGGGTTAAGGGGAAAAGGTCATCTTCCACAAACTAGACCAAACCATCAAGATATATCATAATTAACTTATAATACATGTTAAACTATTAATATTATCCAAAATAAATCATAAACAAATAAATTCATAACATCAATTTCGAGATTGGATGAAACCCACTTGAAAACTCAAAATTTGGAAATCAATTTGATGGAACACTTTGAGGAAAGAGGTCTCAAAGGTAAATTAGATCAAATAACTTTTTAATTGATGAATATATGTGGTGAAACTTGACTCTTTTAAGCTCTTAAACCCTCCCCTATCTTGGTCTTTAATGTTGTTCTTCACTAGAGAAAGAAAGAAGAGAGAAGGAAGAGAGTTTTGTTTTGTGAGTTGTGATTAGTCTAATGGGGTTGGGGTAATTATGGGGGGGAGGGGGTTAATTAAATTAATTAGGATTCCCTAATCCCCTATGTAATGACCTAACCCTTTAAATAATTAATTGGAAGTAATTAAAAATGTACAGAAAATTACAGTGAACACAGACGACACCATGAACGATGGATCGTGGGTCAATCGACGCCCACTGTGCCGTTCCGTGCTGCACATCTATCTTCTTGGTCAGAGACTATGAAAAATTACCCCTCCATAATTTTTTCTAAGTGACCATCAATGGTGGAATAGATGCACCATAAATTTACCAACGGCCTGTCTGTGGTATCCATTGGGGACACTGTCTTTTGACAACTTTTCCCTATTCTTGCAAGGGTCCTCCTAAAGGGCTCTTGTTGGTCCTTGGGGAGTCGTAACCGGAAGTTTTGACCATGAATCAACTTAAAAACATGTTAGACATCCTTCCACAATTTTCCATCATTTATCATCTTCGAAAAGCTAGTCAAATAGACTAAGGCACTTTAGTACCTCCTTGAATTAGTTTCCTGACGTCATAGACGTTCTTGGACGGTTTAGTTTCTAGACATCCTAAATGATTCATTAAAATGGACCTTAAAAAAGTTTATAGACCTTAGGAAACTTTTATTAGGCTCTATAACAAGTTTTGGATTTTTATAAGTGTTACAAGTATGTTATTCCAATACACCACATATTACACCACTTCACACATACATGAGACCCTCCTACAAAAGGTGATTGTAAGATTTAATTGAGTCAGTTATGTAGCGACCACCCATACAATCCCTTCATACACACCAAAGAAATCCTTTAGACTACCTAAGACACGATTATTCCCATTTTACCAATTAGGCTCCCTACCTAGAATCACTCTAAGACTCACCTAAGTAAGAAATGAAGAGAACACCCATAGACCCTCTCCAAGCCTACCTAAGACATCCTCAAAGAAACTTTAGATTGATACCTTTTCAATTAACAACTCTTTACTTAAGTCATTTTAAGTCGTTTAAAAGACATTAAACACTTATGTACATTCATATAATGGTCTTTGATAAGACCTAGGGACTCACAAACTAACATCTTCCAAGCCTATTCTGCAATGTCTAGATAGCGTCTCATACCACTACCTAAACATCATAGAACTTATACAATTCTAGCATGTATCCCATATGATAAGAATAGGCATTAATCGAGATAGACCATGGTGGCTAAGAATCGAATCCAAAGTTATAATCTACTCCGATGAAGGGTATTTTATTTGCCAATTGTAGAACGAGGACACATCCCATGTAGGCATATGGTTAAGGAATATGAAGGGTTACTTTGTTCTCTAAATTATTATATCTTAAAGAAACTCCCCTTACCATACTTACTTGGTGTTAGCCTTTTTTCTCATAGATTAATTCACATAAATGAGCATATAAAAGGGTTCCATATCAAGTTCACAAGTCAATCACATTACACCTTACCAAAGAGGTCCCCTAGGGTTGCCTTATAATGGTTAAGAGGATCTTAATGATTTTCCTAAGTATTATTTCATGCCATTCAAGCCAATCAACTCTAAATCCACCATTTACACAAGAAGGATACCATTATAACTTTCAACTTCAAGAATATCATAACTTTCTTTCTACAAGATTCTAAATAAGAGACCTTCTTAACTATATTCAATGTCACATGTCAATCACACATACAAAGACTAAGAAGCTTTGGCATACTAGGTCAACGAGTCACATATTCACATACATTTCATGCATCAAGAAGAGGGACTTAGGTTTACCTAGCCAAGACACTACATTCTCATAACACATATTCATCATCAAAGAACCTTAGTCACACATAGTCATTTCAGGAAAATATGTTACTCTTCACACATTCATATAAAACTTCATCATATATCATCACATAAGAAGAATCATAACATAATCATTCACACAAGATTACCGAAGCACTACTAAAGTACCTCACTGTACAATCTCACAATTAACACATATATCATGTAAAACTTCAAACATCATTTTCATACAACCTATAAAACCCCATGAATGATCACCTTACTTTGCATAACATATTAACATTATACCTCCATATAAGTCCTAAGCATGAAACTAATACAATTCCCAAAGTAATGCCGACGAGGCCACATCTTTCCAAAAGGTAACACATAAGCACGACCATCATAAGTGGACCATACCATTCATCATAATACAAGATCTATTCAACATAATATGAAGATAGTTAGGGAAGAATACCACCAATCCAACCACACAACTTCAATCCATAACCCAATCAACAAACTCAATACTCATAAGGCTCTTACCATAGCCATGATCACCAATTAAATATAATAAATTCAATATACAATGAATCCAACAATATAAATCATTCATGTAATCATACAGCCTATGATCCATACAATAATGATCCATACATAAAACAATAGCCCTAAGAAATCTACACATGAATTCATCACTAAATTGCCATAATCATTACACCCATTGTTTATTCAAATTAAGAGATTTGAGAAGGTCAAGGGTTTATGGATAATTTCATTGGAAAACATAAATTATACATTTTTATCTTAAGGTTTCAAAATGATTCATGCAAGAAACCAAGACTTAGAGTAGAAATCAGACTTTGTCATCTTTTTGAAATCTTTGAAATTATCCTTCAAATTGACTGTAAGGTGATAGAAAGCCCTATATGAACAACTCCCACACCTTATTAGAAGAATCCAAAGAGAATTGAAGAATAAACTCCATTTAAGATCGATTATCAAGCTCCATCTTCACCTTGATCTCTCATGTAGGTTTTTGGAGAAACTTTAGGAGGGAATGTGTTTTAATCTAAGTGTTGGGGTATAAGTGAGAGTTTAATGACTTAAATACTCTTAAAATACCCATACACACCTAAAATAACCATCCTCCTATTTTATAAGACTAGGGGTGAATTTCCCAAACACCCAAAGACTTAACAGTGAAGCTGAAAGAATTTGCAGGCCCATCGACGCCCATCAACAACAGACCGTTGACTGGCCTATGCCCCGTTGATGGTGGTCTATTTATTGGGTCTACAACTCCAAAACTGCAGGCTACATTTCCACCATTGAATACACCCATCGACGGGCTGTCACCTTATCAACTTGCTGTCGTTTGGGGGCCGTCGATTGCCACTGCCTGGCATTCTGCTTCAACAAGTTGGGGTCCTCCTCTAGGGTGGGCACGAGGTGGAATCTTACCTTGAGGTTAAACCCCTAAAAATGCACGTTTGGGTCTTCGTAACATCACCAATCAGGTTCAATATCAAAAAAGCGACACAACATGCTAAAACACATCCAAACTCACACGGACGTCCAAAGGCTATCTTTTGAACATCACCGGACGTTCTTGAATGTTTGACCTCCAAACCTTATAAAACTCAACATTCTAACTCTAAACACTACATATAAGGACCTCATATACTCATTACACAAACATAAGCACATGAAAACACATAAGGCACATAGGTGACTAGTCGTTAAACATCATGGTCGTTGCTTGAGATTTGACTTCATACTTAACCAAATCTTTAGAAAATGCGTCAAAACATCCTATTAAACCATTTAAGTAATTCAAGACTTTATTACACACACGTTAGGACCTAGTTTCACCTAATTCTTTTTAAAGGTGTTACAATTATGCCATACTTAATACATGCAATATACTAATTTCATACATTTTATCTATCTTTAAAGGTGTAGGTGTCATTTGAGAGGAGTCTCAAAGTAAAGCTTGGATTAGAATTTCATTCAAGCAAGAGTTGGTATGCTCTCACTAGATTCGAGGACATCATGAAGTTTAGATTTCCTTATTGAAAGTATTGTAATAGACTTAACTATTTTCTATAAATTGAAGTAGGGGTCATGTCCCGATATATTCTTATGTCTAAGGTGGCGAGTTTGAGACTTATACTCTCATTATGTTTTTCTAAAAAAGCGGGTATGAAGTATTACTATTTCGTGTGAAAAGTTGTGATTCCGCACTACTTTTTATACATGTATGCAATGAACGATGTCAAAGGGCTTGTACAAGACCTCCGAGAGGTCAAGTATGCCGTGTTGACATCCGGAGTATCATATCTTCTAGGGTGTACTCTTGGGTCGTAACAAGAACTACATGTATTTAGACTATGACTACATCAATAGCTAGATAGTGGCGTTGCCCCCAGAAAGGTGAGGATGGTAACACTTCGAAACTCCTTGACTATGCCAGATCCTTATATGAGGAACTAAACCATAAAACACTGTTTATAAGTCAAACATAATGTTTATAAAACATTTAGGAAGTTTTAGAGTCAAGGTGACAAGAAACGCTCATGAAGTCCAGAAACTAGCTTAATCGAACTAATTGACGTTCCTATTTTTGGTGACGGTTTGGGAGCGTGATATGCAGTCCAAAACTTGTAAAGAGACTTTAAATGGGTAGAATGTAGTACAAAGGGTCCAAACATTTAGTAATAACTCCCCAAAGACCCCCCCGCCGGAAGGGTCGGGGAGGAGGACCCAAAACTTTGGCGAGCAAGCTGCCAAGGCAGCTTGCGGCAGCCAAGAATTGAAGGTCAATGCATGACGGGCAGCTGACACATGGGGTGAAAAAATGTCAAATCCGAGAATACACCCTGGACGTAATTGGTGTCTTCGTCCCCTTTGAGGACTAAGAATAGCCTCTTATCTTACATCACTACATTCATAGGTCAAAATTTAGGGGAATTTTTTTTTACTACATCTACCTTGAGGTTTACATAGACTTCTACATACACATTATCAAGTATACATAGACCCTTCGTATACGAATATTACTTAGTCTTCTATTTTATTGCACAGAAATATATAGAATATAACATAGTCTCAAAATAGTCGTCTCATCTCATAACCATCTTATAAGAGTATACAATAAGACCACATATAGGTCATACAATGTTCACTATCGAAACGAAATGGAAAGAAATATAAGAGTCTTAAAACTAAAAAAAAATCATAGCTTGATAGTGGTATTGCCTTCGCAAAGTGAGGACCTACCCAACTTTGATGATTAAGGATCCGAAGTCTTCTTCAAAGTTGTCTGCAAAAGTCCTTAAATGAACTGAACCTAAAATGTTGGGGAAAAAGAAGATATGGGGTTAGTACACCACTTGTACTATTTATGGGACCATATGCACACATATCATGAAAATATGATAAAAGGGACCTTTCATGAAAATATGCTATTTTACCCTTTGAAAACCTTCTTCACATTCAATAAGACCATACCAATCAAAAAGATATATTCCTTAAGTCATAGGCATGTAGATCACAAGACCAACAATCTAAAGCATAATCAAGTTAATGATCATATTAACATACTTGCTTAATATAAAGAAAACTCTAATCATCAAGTTATAACTTCAACAAACATGAACAAGAGTACATTTCAACATAAACAAAGCATAACAATTACCTATGAACCCCTATCAAGTTAACAGGTGCAATAACCAAGCAAACCCCCACAATCTTACTCAATCAAGTAACCCAACAAGTATCATGACCAACATCCCACTTCACATAGCATGGCATTTAAGAGTACATATAATCATGATTCTACAATGTAGACAAACACATATTCATAAGTGAAACAAATAAACATATAGTATAAAAAAATGTGCAAGTTCATCATATACATGCCAAGGTAATACCAAAACATGTACATAGAAACTACGTGGATCCACTAGTTAGTATTCCTATGGGGGAAACATAGTTTAATAACTAGGAGGTATAGTTGGGAACCTCTTTAAGCTACATGCATTATAGTCCCCAATCTCAAGAGTGAATTACTGATCCAACCTTCTCTTTTTGTTAAGGGGAACTCCTCACTCTAGTTCACTCGATGCAAACACTTCCCAAATTCATTAAAATAATATTTTAAGCATTTTGACTTTACAAATAGACCCATTTAAGTGAGGTTTTTTTGGGTAATTTAGGGGGTGACTATATATATATATATACTAAAGGTTTGTTTTAACTCATTTTTTCACTCACCTAAACCAATTTCCTAAAAACAAAACACAAAATCTCTCATCTTTCTTTTAATTATGTCTCCCTAAATCATCCATTGAAGAAACAAAAAAGCTTGAAGAAGAAGACCAATTTCTCTAGGATTTCACTTCAATTTAGTGGATTAATCTTCTTTAAGGTATGTGTTCTTCACTCTTGGGATTCCTTTCCTCAAGAAGTCCTTTCCATGTTTATTTCTAAACCACCCTATTTCAAGGGATTTACTATTCTAATGGATTTTCTTCTAAATTTAAATTTGGTGATAAATTGTGATTTCCTATGACTAATTAAGTGTTGAATATTAGTTAATTAATGTTAATTGATGCAATTTCATATAGATCATTTTCTTTTCCCCAAATCATTGATCTTGCTTATAAATTGATTGGAATTGAAGAATGTATTGATTGTTAGGTTTGTTTTATCTACTCTACTTCGTTCATGGAATAATGTATTATTGATATTAGCTCTAATTATTGAAGAATTCATGATGAACCCTTCTCCCCTAACCCTAGGTGTTGAATTGAAGTTAATTGTGATAGAGATGATGCTATTGACCTAGTTATTGTATTAATGACTATGGACTGAAGTTTGTTATATCCATTGTTAGGTTAACGTGGATGGTTGAAGGTAAAACCCTGGATGATGGCTTATGAAGGAGATTTTGAAAGTCTTGTGATCTCAACCCTTTAGTGATGAAGTTATATTGAAGTATACCTTATGATAAGATTGATTAGGGTTGGTATGATGCTGAATTGGAACATCTTGAATTATGATTAATGATTGGTTGGCTAAGATGTAATGACATTAACGTGGTGATAAATTTGCCTATGTTCCTTGTCATAATGTGATTGTGTAAATGTGCTAACCTCACATGTGTGAATTGTAATGAAAGGAAAATACTCATGCAATTCCTATTGAGATATGATGATGATTATATAAGAGGTAGACCATATGACCTAAACAATGTTATAATATTATTAATGATACACATTTCAAAATGGACTGTAGCTTAGCACCGAGTGAACTAGAAGTGAGGAGTCGTTTCCCACATAGGAATGGTAGGATCACTAATGTACTCATGAGATTGGAGAAATAATGCATGTAGCATAAAGAGGGTACCAACAACATCGCTTAGTTTTTCAACTATGTTGTCCCCATAGGAATACTAGCTAGTGGATCCACATAGATGTTATGTTCATGTTTTGCTACTACGTTGGCAAGTAGTCCGCCTTTTCTTTCGGTTAGGGTTCCATGACGTCGATTTCCACCTTAGCTCATATGGTCTATGTTTGTTAAAGCATGATGTTCCCAAAAGGTAAAATAAAGTAATGAAGTGAACTCTAACTAGGATGACCTAAGGGATTTAGCTTAGTCTAGCTAGGGTATGGAACTCTGCCTGTACATTGCACTAGTTAGGCTTGAGGGAAGTCTTAGAAGGATGTTCATATGGAAATCTACCTATACATTGCACTAGTTAGCCTTGAGGGAAGTTTTAGAATGATGTTCTTATGTATGTATATGCTTATAAATTTAAATGATATGTATATGATGATCTTGCATGTTGATGACACATTATGATGTTTGTTTCACTTATGAAAATGTGTTTGGTATCTATTGCTAAAGTATGATATTTTGCACTCTTAATGATATCCTATGTCAAGTTGGACATTTATTATGGTTATTGTTTGGTCTACTTGATCTAGTATGGTTATGCAGATTTGCTTAGTCATTGCACTAGTGGTATGAATGAGGGTTCACGAGTAATGGTCTTGCTTTGGTTATGATGTTATAAAATCTTATACATGCTTTCTGTTATTATAACTTGGTTATAGAGTTGTCCTGATTTAGTGCTCAATTATGTTGATTTCCATGTTGACTTGACTAGAATTTTATATTGGTTCTGATGTACATGGTATTGACTTAAGGAATATGTGCTTATATATTGGTATTGGTTCTTGAATGTGCATAATGTATTTTCAAAGTACATTAGCATGATTTAATGAAATGTCCCTTTTTAGCATGATTTCTATGTTGTGTGTGCATATGTGCCCATAGTTAGTACAATTGATGTGCTAACCCCATTTCTCCCTTAGTCCCAAACATGTTAAGTTCTGGCCATTGAAGGGTTCGTGCTTTAGAAGGAAGACTTGGATTCTCATTCTCCTTTGGGTAGGTCCTCTCCACTTCGAGGGCAACACCACTTTCTAGCATTGGATGTTGATTCGTCTTAAAGACATGTTACACCCTCAAAATTAAATAATTTAGCTAGAGCCTCACATGTGCCAAAAAAGGGACATAACATGTTAATAAACTGTTTTTCAGCATGTATAATTAATTTGAAGAGGTTTGGAGGTCAAACCTCCAAGAACGTCCAAGACGTCCAAAAGTTAGTCTTTAGACGTGCTAGTGAGTCCTTGTCCGTTTGACTTGTTTTTATATGTTGTTTGGAGTTGAAAAACGGTGTAGTTTACTCTTGTATCTTAATAGACATTTTATGGGTCAAAAAATCCGGGTACGACTCCCCGAGGACCACCGTAAGGGTCCCCAGTGAGGACCAAAACATTGTACAAAGAGGCTGCCCAAGGCAGCGTGCAACAGCAGAATTGAGGAACCAGCCTCGCCTCGCACGCCTGGAACTGAGTGTTCCTAAACGACGCGCACCCAACACACATCTTACTGCCTCAAAAGATATTTTGGGGCAAATTAAGAGGACGCCTCCGCGACGGGCAGCCACTTTCCAGATTCGGATTCGTCGTTTTTAATTCCATTTTGACATGTCTAAAAGTTACAATGAATACGGGGGTGTTTTGATAACTTAGAGTGACGGTTATAAACAGTTTTTCGTACCTTTTTAACCCTTTTGCCAAGCCAAAACCCCAACACCCATTAAGAAATAACAAATCCCATAACCTTCATTGAAGACCAAGCTGAAGAACAAGCTATGGAGGTATATTCTTGGAGATTTCTTCTCCTATTTTCGCGGGATTTCTAATGTAAAAGGTATGGTTATCCTTCATCCCTAGATAACAGTTTATCTATGGAATCCTTTCAATGTTTTTTCCAAACATGATTCTAAGTCAAAAATTCTATCTTTCAATCTAGCCATGAGTTCTTTCTCAAATTGAGTTCAAAAGCGTTCTACTGATGAATATATGTTTAGCTACTGATTTTATGATGATTTTTTATCCAATTTTATGAAGAACCCAAGATCCTGTTAATTTCTCAAATTTGCCGATATGTGGGTCTTGTGATCTTGAGTTCATGGTTATAGAATTGTGATTGGAATGTATTGAATTGCTTATTGCTATTACTATCTGTATCAATTGATTATGAATCGTTGGGAATTGATTAAGGTGATCATTATCTTGGAGATTTGGTAAGTTGACCTATTTCCTCTAATTAGATTACAATATATATTGAATTTTGTTGATTGGTATAGTCCACTTATGGTGGTGGTGCTTACATACTTGTACATGTATATGTTTTATGATCATGGCCTTGAAAGCATTAGATTCAATATGAATTGAAATGATCAATCTCATGTTTAGGATATTGAAGGATTTAGCCTTGCTTCTAATATAATATTCCAAGTAAATTGATGAATGTGAAATATAGTTACAGAATTTAACACTAGATATGTAACATTCAAGAAAATGTACTTGTCTAGTGAAGAGTCTATTAGGCTTTATGAATATATATTGGGGTACTTAGGAATCCCAATGTCTAATATTGAGTAATATTGGGCATGTGAGAGAATATTGACTCAAGGTTTGTAGCCAATTTCTATGAATTAATTAGTAACATAAGATATACTTAAATGTTCAAATGCTCCAATCCAAGATTGTTTAGGAATTGTATCTACAATGAAGACCCTAAGCTAAAAATTTTATTTCATAGCTTACACACATCAGGTACGAGACATCCAAGTGTCAATCCTAGGTACCATAACACATGATCATTTATAATGATCATATAGATTAAGCAGTGCCCAAGGACATAGTGAGGATCCTTGGAACAATAAGTGAAATTTCCAAGTGCAACTACAGAAAGCACGGTTAGGAAAGTGCATAGCAACACATGTGCACATGTGCTACCGGCCAAGAGACCAAACGACCAAGCCCAACAAAATTCGATCAGGGCGGTTAGGGACAGGCTCGCGTCGGGTCAAGCCACCTAGGGCCTAGCTTCCTAACCAATCCTAGGATCTAACTAACTTACCTAACTAGCTAAATAACCTACGACTAACTAAAATAAACTAACTAGTGTGCCCGAAATCCTAAGACCTAACTGGGTGACACTAGTCGAGTAACTAACTAAAGAAACATCCTAATACCTAACCTCACCTGGTCCAAAGTGGTTGGTTATGGTCCTAGTGACTTAGGGGTACTATAGTAATTATCCTAGGTCACTTAATTAATTAAATTAGAAACTTAACTAATTAATGTAAATTCATGGTCAAACCCAAACCCTTAGAAAATTTACAGAATTTGGCTTAGTCAAATGCTCTTCTATTTTTAATCAATTTAGGAGGGGCATTTTGGTAATTAGATAATTGATTTATTTAATTAAATTAATTAGACTAACTTGAATTATTCAATATTCAGTTCCTAAGACTTAGACTCATGTTTAAGTAGGTTAGGAGCTCACAACGGATAAATAAAAAAATACTCTCAGTTTCTCCTTAGTCGATTTCAAGGCAAATTCTTCATGATTTTTGTGCAAAGTACAGGGTGATTTTCGTAGATTCAATTCTACAGTAAGGTATGGGTTTTCTCTCTTTGATTCCTTTCCCCCGGAATGTTTTTCAAACGTTTTGAATTCAAGAAAACTGAAACTAGGGTTGTTCCCAATGAAATGGTTGAATGTTCATATCTGTAGTTGTATAGTGCAAATCTCGAGCATGTTTGTTGGGATGTGGTGCTAACTGATCATTATGTGTAGGTATTTGTGATTTATAATGTCGAATGAGACCTATAGGTTAGATTCGTATGATTAGAGTATCATTTATATGAGATATGGAATGTTGTAATGCCTAATTTTGTTTGAGAAGCGGAAATTGTTAAAAGTCGTTTATGAAATTCTGTTTACTGTTGAAAGGGATAAAGGTTTCGATTACTATGTGTGTTTACAGTATATATGTTTGTAAGTGTTTGGAATGCAATGTTTCCAAGAAGATATAAGAATGAGAATCAAAGCTAGTTAATGAATCTTCAATACCAAATCAAGGTTCTAGCTTTGCAAAACTAAGCACTAAATTGTTCTTATGAGCTAAATAAATGTTAAAACTTGGCTTTCTTAAAATGATGAGACTACTATAGTATATATATAAAGTTAATTGACTTGCTATTGATAATATCATGACAAGTGTTTATTAAAGTTTTGTTTATGCCAATAATTGGCTTGTAATATTATTTCCAAAATATGATATAGAGTTGGCCAATGACTAAGTCATACCAATCTTATATGGCCAATGCAAAATATGATGTTTATTGTAAGGCCAAAAACATGTTAAATATTGACTTGACAAGTTGTAACTCAATTATGTCATAACCTCGGGTATGCCAATGATTGGGACAAATCCCAACATACCCTATCTAAATGAACTTGTGAATATAGTAGCACATTGAATAAGCCCTTATAACTTTCATAAAAAATGATACAAAACTACCAAATAACATTTAACAAGATAAGGTGAGTAATGAAAGAAATAAAAACTTATAAGTCATGAAGTTGACCTAGAATGGGGTGTTAAAGGAAGTGAGACAAGTCTCACTTGCACCTAAACAATTATGTTAATGATACTCACATAAGAGGGTGTTAGAAATTGTGAGACAAGTCTCATTCACACCATAATGATAATGGAAGTTTTAAGTTCACATTCATCAAGTATACAAAGGGATGAAAAGTCATCCATTGAGCTAATCATACCTCATACAAGAAGCAAGCTTCCATAATGTATAAGTCAACTCTAGAAGTTGTAAATTATGATAAATTGAGCTAAGCACCGATAGACTAGTAATGAGCTTGTGCAAGCACATGTTAGCCTCATGAGATGAGACTACCACAAAGGTGGATAAGGGTCTCCAAATTCTCCTAAATCTTTGAACTATGTCCCTATCATAGGTTACTAGCTAGTGGATCCACCTAAGAAAGTGAGGAAGAATTCGGTTTAACTTTGGACTGTGAACCACCTCTTTCAGTATGGGGAAGACACTTGATTTCATGTTAGCTTACATGATCTGTGTTTGTTAAATGCTAAACTTCTTTAACAGAGTAAGAAAGAAAGAAAGAACTAGGAATATGAGGGGTGTTCTGATAGGATTACAAAAGGGTGAGGTTAGACTAAGTAATGATATAAGTCATTCTTAGTCATTGCACAAAAAGATCCCAATGGATGTCTTAAAAGAGTATCTTAAGTGAACCTAGAATGTTCAAAGTGAGCATGAGATCAAAGAAGGAAAAATGTAAGTTCAGAGACAACAAAGTAAGCAAAAGCATAAGTATATGAAATCATCAGTATTTGATAAGAATGATGTTTAAACAGTTATTGGCTTATGCTAATAAAGGGAGCAAAACATAATGAATCACCGATTGGAGTATGAATATACGCTGCAGCATCTTCATATTATGCAAATGATCAAATAATGGACATAGACAATAAACATTGGATTATAAAGACTTCATGCCCAATTTAACAAAAATGGAAAGAATAATTTGTGAGTACGGTAGTCAAATCATTTCCTTAGACTTTTGGATTACATACTTGATTCATTCCTGAAATGGGACTACAATGAATCATTGCACTCATAAGTAAAACATATGATCAAAGGAGGTCATTGAACTACACAACAAAAAGAAGAAAAGACTGAAAAATAAACTAAAGTCTGGGAGAGGAGCTCTCGGCCTAAGGGGAGCAAAATTAATAAATTTTACTTGAGTTGTTAAAAAATTATGTTAATGATTCCAATGTCTTGTGTTCATATAGAAAATGAGTTGTGTACCTTAAATGAATGAAAATATGTCTTATTCATAGCATGATTAATAAATAACGAATTAGGAAAGTAAAGTGACTTCAGTTTCAAAAAATGGCATGTTGCTATAGGAAGAGCTTTCCTTGATCATGCATAGTCCTTATGTGTTTATGTGCATACACCACTACTTAGTACAAGTTTGCACTAACCCATATAAAATTACTATTTTTATAGTAGCATGTCCTTGAAGAAGATTGAAGATTAGTTAACGCTTTCTGGACTAGTACCTCCAGGCTTTGGTAGGTCCTCTTGAGTTCGAGGATACCTACGCTTTATTATCTAGCTTTAGTAAACTAGACATAGCTAGTGGATGTTGTCCATAGCGTTTTCTTTCAACCATTTTTTCAATATTTAATAATAAGGCCGATTTGGCAACTATTAATGATATTATGAATAGATGGTTGTTTATTTTGATATGTTAGTATATCACTCTTATGAATAAATTATATGAAGTCTAAGTACACATCATAAAAGATAATTTTTTTTAAATTTTCCTCTAAATTTAACTGTATGATTGTGATGAAAGCTAAGAAGAGTCTTGTGTGCGACCTGTGAGAGGTTAACGACGCCGGTCTCATCTAGGGTCTAGGACCTAGGTGTGACAAGTTATATGATCTAGGTGTGGATGATGTTATATGTATATGTGTGATAATATTGCTAGGGTTAGGTGGTCTATATGGCTAGTGATGAAGAATATCCTTGTAACATGACCCCTATCTATATGAACACTATATGAATGTTGGATAAAAGTATTCTAGGAATCTTCTATTCTAATGTTGAATATGTTAGAGTCTCCTATGATGTAATGTGAGTGTGTGTAGTCTATAATCCTGAATACTCTATATGTGTGTATGACTTGAGACTTGTGTAAAGGTTGTACATGTGTTGTTATCTTCATAGGGTGGGTTCATCAATGTTAGGTATTAAGTCATTATATGATCATGTAGACCAATGTACACACACCCTTCATGCATATCTATGAATAGGATAGATTCATGATGACTAATTAAAAGGTAGTTCTCCTATGCATCATTAACTATTTTTATGCATGTAAGTATATGATTAATGATGTTATGAACAGGTGTCATTAGTGGTTTTATCTTAAGGTAGATCTCGGATTGTATGCACACACACATGATGTATGATTGTACAATTATGTGAAAGGACATTCTCACAAGAAGTAGGGTGTAACACTTTGAAAATCCAAGAAGATTTATAAAGCCTAACATAGGTAACATGGGGTATAAACACTTTTTAAGACCTATTTTAATGAATATAGGTCAATTAGGAAGTTTAGGAACCAAAAAATCCAAGAACGTCCATGACGTTCGGAAACTAATTCTACGGGGGTACTAGCGTGCCTTAGCCTATTTGACTAGATTTTAGGTGTACAAATTCATGAAATTAGGTGGAAGGGTCTAAAATGAATGTAAAAGACGATTTTTTGTCTTAACGTCTAGGTACTACTCCACAAGGATCAATCAAGGGCCCTTGATAAGGATCCTAGTATGTAGGAGGCAACACTGATCGGGCAATGATGCAAACAACGAAAGCCATGGAACGGCTCGTCTATGGATTAATGGGGTGTCGATGCCAACTGTTGTCCCACACATATACAAATTGGAAAGTCCTCGCTTGCACAAGTCTCTGACCAAGATGACGGTTGTAAAGGATGGAGGGGGGACCAACCACCGACTCAGAGACGGCCCGTCGATGGGGTTTCGTCTGTGAGGGTCCATTTTTCTGAACAATTAAAGTTAAGTCCAATTATAATAATTAAGTGGTTTAGGGTTTTTTTTGGTATTAAAGGAAGATTAATTAACTATCTTAACCCCCCATGTAAACACCCCAACCCTCATTATCCTAAACACAACTCACAAACATAAAATCTCTTCCTTCTCTCTTCTTTCTCTCTCTATTTAAAGACACCATTGAAGAAAATCTAGGTGCAGTTATTTTGTGGCTGGAAAGGAATGCATGGGATCTACTTCACCTTTGAGACTTCTTCCCTCAAAGGACTCCTTCAAAGCATTTCCAAATGTTGAGTTTTCATGTGGGTTTTATCCAATTACGAAATTTATGTTATGAACTAAATTTTTTACGATTTATTTAGGATATAATAAATAGATAAACATATATTTTAACTTGATTCTGATAAATTGAGATGGTTTGGTTTAAATTGTAGAACATGATCCTTATTCCTTAACCCTAGGTTTTATCTTAATGTGAATCAGGTTGTGATTAATTATATTGACTTGATTATTAGTTAAATCACTATTATATGATGTTTTTATACTACTTATAAACAAGTTAGGATGATTCGTAGTCTTTCATACTATTTCTTGAGAAGTGATCTAGGTTAAGAGAATTTACCTAAGTATCTTATCTTAAAGCTTTGATCTAGTATTGAATTATGGTGCAGTGACTCTTCCAACTTTACGATCGTGATGGTTATTGAATTATGTTGATATGATGAACTAATTGGTTTGAGTGATGGATTGATGGTAAGACCCTTTGATGAACTATGGAGTAGACTTGGTAAGTCTTGTCATTCCTATTCCTTACTTCAACTTGTGGTTAATTATGATTAAGTCATGATGTTGTGTTGGAGTATGCCTTTTTTAGGATTGATGGAATGGTACAATGTTTAATAGAAATATCTTGATTATGGTTGTGAGGTTGATTAAGGTGTGCATGTTATAAGAATGATGATGCTTAACAATGTGTCTTATTATGAAGTGATATGAAACATGCTAACGTCACTCATATGAATTGTGATGAAAGTACTATAGTAATGCAATTCTTATTGACCTATGATGATGATGACTATACAAGGGCTAGACCCTATGACCTAACTAAGTTATTATTATCAATAAAGACCTAAATACATTTCAATAAAGAGACCTAGCATAGCACCGAGTGTCTTGCATGTGAGAGAGTGACATTTTCCAAATTAGGGAATGTAGGGTTCACTAGGATCCTCACGGGTGGATAGCCTTATAACCTAAAAAGAATGTAGAGTGATACTTCCATTATTTTCCCAAAGATCCATAAATTATGTTTCCGTCATACGATACTAGCTAGTGGATCCATATAGGAAGCTATGTTTATATTGGTTTTACCTTGGCCGATAGACCACCTTCCATCGATGTATAGTTTTATAACACCAGATTCCATATTTAAGTCTTGTGCTATATGTGGGTTAACACAAGTGTTCCCCAAACAAAAATGAATTAATGAAGTATAACTAACTAAGGGGACTTTAGGGGTTTAACTTAGCTAAGGTAGGGGTATGGGACTCTACCTACGCCTTGCACTAGTTGGCCTTGATGGAAGCTTTATAAAGTTAATATTATATATATAGATATGACAATAATGTATATGATGTTGATGAACAATATGATTAGCGTTCTATGATTATGACTTTCCTTTGAAACATACAATTTGATTATATTACTAAAGTATGAAATTATGCATCCTTAAAGGTTGATTCTGTGATGTTGGACATTGGTTATGGTTTCTTGTCCGGGTTACTTGATTGAATGAGGGAATGGGGCTTTGCTTGATCATTTCACTTGTTTACTTGACGAGGACTCATGAGAAATTGTCTTGCTTATTATGATATAGTTAACTCTTATTCATGCTTGTGATGTTATTCCTTGATGATAGGGTTATAGTAGATTATGGGTTCAACTATGTTGGTATGAATGTTACTTGTTTGATTTAGTAAGAATGTTTGGTTGATCGGTATGACTTACTTGGTTATGCATGAGACTTTTAAAAGAGTAAACTGACTTGTTTTGACTAAATGTACCTTTTTTGTATGTTTTTATATTGTATGTGCATATTGTCTCATACTTAGTACAAGTGGCGTACTAACCCCCTTTTTCTTAAACAATTCAGGTTCCGGTCGTTGAAGGCTCATTTGAGATAACTTGAAGAAGACTTTGATGTTTTCTACTATCCAAGGGGTAGGTCCTTATTTTCCGTGGGCGATGCCAATATCTTGCCTATGGAGTTTCTTTGTTTTTATATGACTCTTATGTTCATTTTATTTTCATTTGAGTACGAATTGTATAAGCCTAAATGTGTCTTCTTTACATTGGTTTATGGCTATGCCCAAATTGTTATGATCGTTTAGATGGTATGATATGAGACAGTCTTTTAGACTATATTCTATTTTATGTACATGTATGTGCAATAAAATTAGAAGGCTATGTAACCTTCTTACACGAATGATCTATGTATACTCGATATGAATACAAATTATGTGTATATAGAGGACTATGTAAGACTCCAAGTAGATTTAATGAGAACTTTTAATTTTTCCGTATTTTTGACTTATGAAAGATATGATGTAAGACTAAGAGGCTAGTCTTAGTCCTCAAAGAGAACGATGACGATGGTTACGTCTAGGGGGTAAACTCGGATGTGACAAACATGGTATAAGCGCATGAGGTTGACTATCTTTGAGTTTATTTCTCTCTATCTACCAAGTCTACATACGTTAGTTTTCATAATTGTGAAGCGCGCCACACTTATGAATAGCAATATATGTGATGCTTAGGAAATAACTCTCTTTCTTGGAAATCCAATATCGTGCCTCTAAAGTGTACTTGTTATATGATTTCACCTAAGCCTTGTATTTTGGTTATTGAAAATGAATACTCAAAGGAATGCGGCTCAGAGGCTTGAAGAAGAGATTGCCAATGCGGGAGCTCTTCCTCATGGTGATCAAGTCCCTCCACATGAAAAACATGTTGTTGATGGTCAAGCTTCGGCAAATCTCCACCTTTGGTGGAGGGTGACATGAGGCCTATCCTTCTCCAAATGGGCAAAGCCATTACTACTCAAGCCCAAGCCGCAATTGTTCAAGCCCAAGCTATGATGGACTAAGCCAATCGGGAGGTTGTACCCCGAGTTCATCAAGACATTTCTACTATATCTTCCCGTCTAAGTGACTTCACTCGGATGAATCCTCCTACCATCTACGGATCTAAGGTTGATGAAGACCCCCAAGAGTTTATTGATGAACTCTACAATATACTCTTTGTTATGGGGTTGTCGCCTAGAGAGAAGGCCGAGTTGGCTACATACCAAATAAAAGACGTAGCTCAAACATGGTATGTGCAATAGAAACATAATATGCCTCTTAGGGGTGGGCCGGTGACTTAGGAGATTTTCAAAAAGGCATTTCTTGACTGTTTTTTCCCTAGAGAGATGAGGGAGGCCAAGGTGGTGGATTTCAATAATCTTTGCCAAGGAGGTATGAGTGTGCATGACTACTCTTTGAAGTTCATTCAATTGTCTAAATATGCTCCTTCCTTGGGCTCTGATCCTAGAGACGAAATGAGCAACTTTGTGGCGAGGTGTTGGTTGGCTTGCAAGAGGAGTGTCATTCGACAATGCTTCATGACAACATGAATATTTCCCGTCTTATGGTGCATGCTAGGAGAGTGGAGGAGGCTAGGGCTATGAGGAAGGAGAGGGATACAAAAAGGGCAAGATCTTTTGATGGTTGTTCTACAAAGAAGTAGCTTGAGATCCAAGACAATCCTAGATTCAAGAATAGGTTGTCTAATCAAGTCCCATTAAAATTTCCTAACGCTCATGAAGATAGGGTGCCTAAGCCTAGAGTCCAAAAGGGAAGGAGTGGAAACTCCCTAAATGAGAAGCAAACTTGTAGTAAATGTGGAAAGAAACACTTTGGTGCTTGCCTCCTTGGGACGGACAAATGCTTTGGTTGTGGGAAGATTGGGCACAAGATGCGAGATTTCCCTAATGCGTAGGGGCAAGAGAAGAGTGGGCAAGAAAGTGGTTCTAGTGATGCTCCTAAGAAGAACAACATCTATGCTCTTCATACTACGGGTGAGCAAGACATCTCTCCCGACGTGGTGACCGGTATGTTAAAAATCTTTAATATTGATGTAATGCTTTACTTGGACCGGGTGCTACTTTTCATTCGTTACACCTCTTGTAGCAAAAAAATTTGACATTTTAACAGATATCTTGCATGAGACCTTTTTTGTGTCTTCCCCAGTTGGGGAGTCGGTTGTTGTAAAAAGGGTGCATTAAAATTGTCCTTTAATGTTTCCAATAGAGTTGCTCATGTTTATCTAGTAGAGCTAGATATGCTTGATTTTGATATTATTTTAGGTATGGATTTGTTGCATGCTTGCTTTGCCATTTCTTATTGTAGGACAAGGGTAGTGAGGTTTTAATTTCCTAAATAAACCCGTTGTTGAGTGGAAGGGTGGGAATTATATTCCTAGAGGTCGTATTATCTCTTGTCTAAAAGAATGCAAAATTATCTCGAAGGGTTTTCTACATCACATAGTAAGAGTACAAGGTTTAGACCCTGAAATTCCTCTAGTTGAGTCTGTCCCTGTAGTGAGATAATTTCCGGAGGTCTTTCCTAATGATCTCCCTAGTATTCCTCCCAAATGGGAAATTGATTTTGTTATTGATTTGCTACTTGAAAGGTGTCCCATTTCAATTCCTCCATATAGGATGGTTCCGGCTGAGTTGAAGGAGTTGAACGCTCAACTCAAAGGTGTGCTAGAAAAGGGTTTTAATAGGCCTAGTACTTCTCCTTAGGGTGCTCCGGTGTTACTTGTAACGAACAATGATTGGTCATTCAGAATGTTTATTGATTACCGCCAACTCAACAAGCTCGCTATTAAGAATAAATACCCTTTCCCTCAGAGAGACAACTTATTTGATCAACTCCAAGGGGCGAGCTACTTTTCTAAAATAGATTTGAGGTCGTGGTATCACCAAATTAGGGTGAGAGGTGAGGATGTACCAAATACGACATTTAGGACTACGTATGGGCACTATGAGCTCTTGGTAACGTCTTTTGGTCTTACTAATGCTCCAGCGGCATTTATGGACCCAATGAATAGGGTGTTTCGAAGCTACCCAGATTCATTTATGATTATCATAAATGACCATATGTTGGTATATTCGAAAAATGAGAGTGATCACGTGGGTCATTTGAGTGTAGTATGGCAAACCCTTAAGGAACATCAATTATTTGCCAAATATAACAAGTGTGACTTTTGGTTGAGGTCGGTGGCATTTCTTGGGATTATTATGTCTAGTGAAAGAGTTCAGGTAGACCCATGGAAAACGATGGCGGTGAAAAATTGGCCTAAGCCATTGACTCCAACAGACATTAGGAGTTTCTTGGTTCTAGTGGATTATTATCGGAGGTTCATGGATGGTTTTGCGTCCATTGCATCTCCATTGACTACTTTAATCCAAACGTGTAGGAAGTTTTAGTGGTCGGAGGCATGTGAAAATTTTATCCAATTTTTGAAGGATAGGCTTACTTCCGCTCCGATGTTGACTTTACAAGAGGGCACAAAGGAGTTTGTCGTGTATTGTGATGCATCCCCTGTGGGATTAGGGTGTGTGCTTATGAAACATGGAAAACTAATTTCCTAAGCTTCTAGACAACTTAAGGTGCATGAGAGACACGATCCACTCATGACCTTGAGTTAGTGGCCATGGTGTTTGCTATGAAAATATTGAAAAACTACTTGTATGGTGTTCATGTTGATCTCTTCCCGATCATAAGATTCTCCAATATGTGTTTATACAAAAGGAGTTGAATCTCTGGCAAAGAAGGTGGTTAGAGTTGTTGAAATATTATGATTTGAGTGTCCTCTATCACCCGGGCAAGGCTAATGTGGTTGAGGATACCCTAAGTAGTATGTCTATGGGTAGTGTATCCCACATTGATGAAGCCAAGAAAGACCTAGTGAAGGAAGTTCAAAGGTTGGCTAGGTTGGGGTGAGGTTTGATGGTTCTCCGAATGGGGTTGTTGTAGTCCATCATAATTCCGAGTCATCTTTAGTGGTTGAGGTAAAGTCCAAACAACACCTTGATCAACCATTAATGGAGTTGAAAGAATCTATTCTGGACAAGTTAAATAAGTAATTATCCTTAGGGGTGATGGTGTGTTGAGTACCAAGGGAGATTGTGTGTTCCCGATGTAGATGGGATAAGAGACCAGAACCTTGAATAATCCCATGGGTCCCGCTACTCCAATCATCCGGGTTCTACGAAAATGTACCATGACCTAAGAGAGATATATTGGTGGGAAGGTTTAAAGAAATACATAGCGGAGTTTGTCGCTAAGTTTCCAAATTGCAAACAAGTAAAAGCTGAATATCAAAACCCGGGTGGCTTACTACAAGAGATCCAAATTCCTACTTGGAAGCGGGAAGACATCAATATGACTTTGTAGTGGGTTTACCTCGGACTCAAAAGTCATATGATTCTATATGGGTGGGTATGGATAGGTTAACTAAGTCCGCTCACTTTATTCCCATCAAGTCTACTTAATCAATGAAAGATTATGCTAGAATATTTATAGATGAGATTGTGTGTATCCATGGTATTCCGTTATCCATCGTATCGGATCGGGGTTCACAATTCACATATAGGTTATGGAGGTCATTTCAAAAAGGGTTGGGTACTAAGGTGAAGTTGAGTACCGCTTTTCATCCCCAAATGGATAGTCAACCAGAACACACTAGTCAAACCCTAAGGATATGCTTAGGCTTGCATTATTGATATTAAGGGGAATTTGGATAAGCATTTTCCTTTGGTGGAGTTCGGTTATAATAATATCTTTCATTCATCCATCTCCATGGATCCCTATGAAGCTTTGTTTGTTAGGGGGTGTAGGTCTCCTATAGGGTGGTTGAAGTGGGTGAGCCTTCTTTTCTTGGTCCTGATTTGATTTATAGGACTTTAGAGAAAGTTCATATCATAAGGACCGGTTGCAAATGGCCTATACTCGGCAAAAGTCTTATGCCGACCACAGGAGAAGAGATTTGGAGTTTGAAGAAGGTGATAAGGTGTATTTGAAACTTTCACCAATGAAAGGGGTGGTTAGATTTGGCAAGAAGGGGAAGATGAGTCCTCGTTATGTGGGACACTATGCAATCTTGCAAAGAACTGGTCAGGTTGCCTATTAATTGAAACTCCCAAGTCAATAGGCTTCGGTTCATTCGGTTTTCCATGTTTCTATTTTGAAGAAGTGTATCGGTGATCCCGAGTCCATTCTTCCTATTAGGGGTCTTGGTGTCAAATATGACCTCTCTTATTAGGAAGTTTTGGTTCAAATTCTTGATAGGACGGTCAAGAAGTTAAGGAATAAACAGGTGGTTTTCGTAAAGGTGTTATGGAAGAATCACCTACTTGAGGGTGCAACATGGGAGACTAAGGCCGACAAGTCCCGTTACCCTCATCTTTTTGAATAATTAAGGAAATTAATTCTTTTTAATAATATAAATATGACTAGAAATTTAAGTTTCATGATTTTTTTGGTGAAGTTTTGCAAAAAAAGTGCATTTTAGGTTGCATTACAGTTAAGTAGTACATTTGAAACTTAAAATTTTGCATTTTTGGGTTGTTTGAATAATGTTGTGCATTTAATTGACTTGTTTAAATGATGTGATTTATGTTTATTTGATATTGTTGATTGGTTGGGTTGCTAGTATCGATTCTTTTCCTTCCTTCTAAAGAATTTAGTGTCATTCGGGGACGAATGTTCCTAGGGGGGATAATATAACACTTCAAAAATCCAAGACGATTTAAAGCCTAACATAGGTACCATGCGGTCGAAACAATGTTTTAAGACCTATTTTAATGAATATAGGTCATTTAGGAAGTTTAGGAACCAAAATTTCCAAGAACGTCCGTAACGTTTGGAAACTAGTTCTAAGGGTGTATAAGCGTACCTTAGCCTGTTTGACTAGCTTTTATGAGTCGGAAATTCATGAAATTAGGTGGAAGGGTGTATAATGAGTGTTAAAGATTATTATTGGTTGAAACGTCTGGGTACAACCACCCAAGGACCAATCAAGGGCCCTCGAGGATGACCCTAGTACATAGGAGGCAACATTGACTGGGTAGTGTTACAAACCACGAAAGCCAAAGAATGGTTCGTGTGTGGATCGACGGGGTGTCAGTGCCAACCATCGTGCCAAACTTATCCTAATAAGATAGCCCTCACCTTCACAAGTCTCTGACCAAGACGACAGTTGTGCATGACGAAGGGGGGACCAACCGTCGATTCACAGATGGCCCATCGACGGGGTTCCATCTGTGAAAGGTCAATTTTTTTGATAATTTTAAGTTAATTCCAATTAAAATATTTAAGAAGTTTAGGGGTTATTTAGGTTTTAAAGTAACATCAATCAACAAATTTAACCCCCCATATAAAGACCCCAACCCTCATTGAAGACACCATTGAAGACACTATAGAAGACAAGCTAGGGGAAGGTTTTTGGAGGCTTGAAAGGGACAATTTCACCAACAAATCTTAATCAAACGTTAAGGTATGTGATCTAATTAACGTTTTAGACTTCTTTCCTCAAAAGGCTCCTTCAAAGAATTTCCAAAAGTTGAGTTTTCATGTGGGTTTCATCCACTTACGAAATTTATGTTATGAACTGAGTTTCTTATGATTTTTTTTGTATATAATGAATATATTAACATACATTTTAACTTGATCGTGATAAATTGAAATGGTTTGGTCTTAATTGTAGAACATGATCCTTAAACCTTAACCCTAGGTTTGATCTTAATGTGAATCAGGTTGTGATTGATTCAATTTACTTGATTATTAGTTAAATCACTATTAGATGATGTTTTTATATTAGTTATAAAAAGTTAGGATCATTTTTAGTGTTTCATATTACTTCTTGAGAAGTGATAATGTTTAAGAGAGTTGACCTAAGTATCTTGTCTTAAAGCTTTTATTTAGTGTTGAATTATGGTGTAATGACTCTTCTAACTTTATCATCGTGATGGTTATTGATTTATGTTTATATGATGACCTAATTGGTTTGAGTAATGGATTGATGGTAAGACCCTTATGATGAAATATGGAGGAGACTTGGTAAGTCTTGTAATTCCTATTCCATACTTCAACTTGTGGTTAATTATGATTAAGTCATGATATTGTGTTGGAGTATGCCTGATTTAGGATTGATAGGATGGTACGATGTTGAATTGAAATGTCTTTATTATGGTTGTGAGGTTGATTAAGGTGTACATGCTATAAAACTGGTGATGCTTAACAATGTGTCTAATCATGAAGTATTATGAAACGTGCTAACCTCACTTATATGAATTGTGATGAGAGGAATATACTCATGCAATTCTTATTGAGCTACGATAATGATGAATATACAAGGGATAGACCCTATGACGTAAACTAAGTTATGATTATCAATAAGGACCCAAAGTCATTTCAATAAACGGACCTAGCTTAGCACCAAGTGATCTTGCTTGTGAGGGAGTGACACTTTCCCTATTATGGAAGGTAGCGTTCACTATGTCCTCACGGGTTTGATAGACTCGTATACGAAAAATGGTATAGAGTGATATTTCCATGATTCCCCCCAAGCTCCATAAATTATGTTTCCATCATAGGATACTAGCTAGTGTATCTACCTAGCAAGCTATGTTGATATTATATTTTACCTTGGCTGGTAGACCACCTTCCATCGGTGTAAGGTTTTATTACACCGGATTCCACACTCAGCTCTTGTGGTGTATGTCAGTTAAGACAAGTGTTCCCTAAAGAAATATTAAGAAATGAAGTATAACTAACTAAGGGGACTTGAGGGATTTAACATGGAGTAGGTAGGGTATGGGACTCTACTTATGCCTTGCACTAGTTGGCCTTGATGGAAGCTTGATAATGTTAATTATGTATATAGATATGAAAATGATGTATATGATATTGATGTACAATATGATTAATGTTACATGATGATTAGTTTCCTTTGAAACATGTAATTTGATTATATTATTAAAGTATGATATTATGCATCATTAAAGGTTGATTATGTTAAGGTGGACATTTGTTATGGTTTCTTGTCGGGGTTACTTGATTAACTGAGGTTATGGGGCTTTGCTTAATCATTGCACTTGTTTACTTGATGAGGATTCATGAGTAATTTTCTTGCTTATTATCATATGGTTAACTCTTATTCATGCTTGTGATGTTATTCGTTGATGATAGGCTTGTAGTAGATTGTGGGTCATAGTATGTTGGTATGCATGTAACTTGTTTGAGTTAGTAAGCATGTTTGGTTGATCGGTATGACTGACTTGATTATGTATGATACTTTTCAAAGAGTAAAATGGCATGTTTTAACTAAATATACCTTTTTAGAATGTTTTGATATTATATGTGCATATGGTCTCATAATTAGTTCAAGTGGCGTACTAACCCCTTCTTTCTTCCTTTTTCCCAAACATTACAGGTTCTGGTCATTGAAGGCTCATTTGAGAAGATTTGAAGAAGACTTGGATATTCTCTACCATCCAAGGGGTAGGTTCTCACCTTCCGAGGCCATGCCAATATCTTTCCTATGGAGTTGCTTTGTTTTTCTAAGACTCTTATGTTCATTCTATTTTCATTTGAATACGACTTGTATAAGCCTATATGTGGATTCTTTATATTAATGTCGGGCTATGACCAAATTGCTATGATATTTTAGATGGTACAGATGAGACAATCTTTGAGACTATCTTCTATTTTATGTATATGTATGTGCAACAAAAGTAGAAGGCTATGTAACCTTCTTATACAAAGGGTATATGTATACTTGATAAGAATATATGTTATGTGTATGTAGAGGTCTATATAAGCCTCCAAATAGAAGTAATGAAAACTTAATTCTTCCATATTTTTGACTAAGGGCTTAAATATATTTAAAAACGGTGTTTGAGCTTAGCACCGAGTAAACAAGAAAAATTAGAATGGGAGCTTCACGTTAGTAAGTCCGACTTCCCATAAATAAAACCTTCAAATTTAGCAAGTCCGGGTTCCAACATAGATGTTCATGAAATGGATATCTCCACGTTAGAAAGTGAAGATTTCTAGATGCAATCTCTATGTTCCATAACTACGTGCCCCCGTAGGTTATAACTTTTGGTTTCCACCTAGATAGTATATAAACATTGTTGCACCTTTGGCAAGTGTTAACCCTCTCTTTACGGTATGGGAGGAGATTACAAGATTCGATGTAGCTCACATGGTCCATGTCGGTTATGGCTATGTCTCCCGAAGGTTAATAAATTAACTAAGATAACAAGATAAATTCTAATGTAAATTCCTTCAGAAGTGTACTTAGCATAGTTAGTTCTATGGACCCTTGTCTATGCAATGCACTATATGACTTCAAGAAAGGATAGGATTGGAGCATCTTATGAAGTAAAAAATTATGTTATGTATGAATGAATTGTAGTAATGCATGTTAAGTGACTTTGCTATGATTAAGACATGAACTATATGTATATGTGTTAAATACACTTATGTATTCTAAATGGTTTTTGTTGGTATATGTGGGGGTATGGGACTCCATGTGTACATGCAAAAGTAATCCTGTGAAGGGGTTACGAGGGTGGTTTACTTATTGCATGAACTAAATTATTTATAACTAAGACTGTAATAAAGGAAAGTGTCTTTATTTGATATATGACGTATATTCCTTATGTTAAGTTATGAATGGAAGTGTTATGGCTTGTTGAGTATGTTATGCCTAGTCTAGGGAGACTTCTTAGGTACACTTGGTTGGAAGTAGTATTATGGAATGCTACCTACACATTTCACTAGTGTGACTTAGGAGTTGTTTTAGGTGATGGTCCTTGTGTGGAGTTTGTGTCTATGATGTGTTTAAGTCTTATGAATATATTTGGTTGTGTTATGAATTATATTATGAAAGACTATTGTAAGGTGACCTCACGGTGATACATTGTAATAAGTAAACTTGAGGGTTACTTAGGGAAAGGAGTAAGATAAAAGAGAGGTAATGTATGGTACATATTAAATATGCCTCAAAGTATGATAAATGTTTTATGTGCTATTATGATTAATATCCATGTCCACAAGATGTATGTGAACTATATTGAGCTTATATGTGCCTACGTTCATGAAATTTAATAGAAAGGCATGTTTCATGATTTTAAATAAATGACCTCTTTCAATGCACGTTTTCACATGGTTGCCATTCTTAGTGCATTCTTGTACTAATACCATTCTGCTTTATCTTTTTACACAAAGTGTAGGTGGTGATGGCTAGAGGATGTCTCCTAAGCGAAGAACTTAGGTATATCTCCCAAGTTCATGTAAAGGATCCCTTATTATTGTAGGGTTTCCTATGTCAAGATGTTGTTTAAGTTGATGTGATAGATTTGACTTATATTTATAATTTTAAGTTGTTTAAGTTGATGTGATAGATTTGACTTATATTTATAATTTTAAGTGTCGTGTCCCTATTCTATTATATTGAGTTGTTTCTAATGGTGGAAAAGATACTTACAGTCTACTTATGTACATATGATTTTATATATATAAATAAAGTGTTGTTCTAGCATATTATGTGATATAAAAAGTTTTAAATTTCCGTTATTTTTAAGATTATGCAATGAAAGATGTCTAAGAGCTCATCTTAGACCGCTGAGAGGTCGACGATGCAGTGTGACGATTTGAGGGTACCATAACTTCTAGGGCATATCCTCGGGTCGTGACAAACATGGTATCAGAGCATAAGGTTTTATAGTTTGTCTTTAGGCTTCAAAGTATCGTATTGGCACGTCTAGTAGAGTCACCTTCATTGGTGGTGAGTCGCGACACATCTATGAGCGAGAGAATATAGGATGATAGAGTTTTCGTTCTTCACTATTCTCATATTGTTCCATATAACTTTACTCTTTATGACCTCTCTCTTATGTTTCCTTGTCCAGTAGTCTTTTAGATGTGATTGCTTAAATTAGGATGATGTCTTAATTCTTGAGAGAGAAAAGGTGAGTTTTGATGTTACCATGGTCTAATGGTTTGATAAGTATATGTGAAGGGGAATTTAGTGTATGTTGATGTAATTCCATCTATGGATGTAGGTGGTTTATGTGGATTAGAATCTTATGTATAGGCTTGCTCCTAGAAATACTGTGTTGAGCCTTGTAAAGTGATTGTGAAATATCTTAGTTAATGGGAGAATCCTTATGACTAGTTAATGGTTCCCTCTACTAACCTATTCTTAAAGTTGTAAAAACGTGAGAAAGGGGTTTTATTCCATAAGTGGAAGTATGATTACCTTAAGGTGACTTAGGGGGATGTATGGTATGTACCCCATAGCTCTTGAAGAGAAGGAGAGAATTGAGGTTGACCTACTTTGAAGTGGTTAGTTATATTTTAAGCATAAATTTGAGTATGGCCAATGGAGGAAGTGCTTAGTTAGTAAGTAATGGTTTGTTTGAAAGTTCCACCAAACATAATAGCCCTTGTAGGTTGGTCTTGACATGCCTCGACCTTTTGTTTAAGTACATGATGTGATTAGGCTTACCCCAAGTGGGGGAATAATGTGCATAGATGGTAAATTTTTAAGTGCCCTTGATGTCCATATGTTAAATTCCCTTGAATTTATCTAGGTTGAAAATCACATTGAAGTGATGGTAAGAAGGGTGTTCACAAGCTTAAATCCCAAGAGAGGGATTAATGTTCCGAGATATTAAGGCTAGTAAGATAAAGTTCCCCTAGAGTTTAGATGAGTTTCTCTTAATGGGTTTATACTAACTGGGGGAGGATTATTTGAGTAGTAAGGTGGTAGATACCCCTATCTTTTCCTTCTATTCTTACTCAAGCTTGAAACTAAAGAGTTCTTAAGTACCTTGTTCATGATCGCAGTCTTTCATTAAAGGATAAATTTCATGTTCTACATATGTTATAAATGTCTTAAATGAAACTATGTTATATATATTACGATAGGTCATTATTGCATGAAAAATGGAACTTTGATAAATTTGCATGTTGTTCATGTTGTTGTGTATCCTGAATGAGCATGCTTCATGTCACTCATATTTTGTTGTGATTTGGCCTCATTATGAGAAGTGGAGTCCTCTTTAAATAAGAAAAGTTGAGTCTCTTTGGAAAATGTGTGACTTTTGAGATTTCGAGAGTGTTACTATAGGCTCACTCTGGAGGAATGATGGTATGTCTAGCCAATGTTTGTTGGTGTGCTTATAAATTGTGATAAATTTCCCTAAATGATGCATGTTTGTGAAAGCTAGTAATGTGCTAGAAATAGAAAGCTGTAAATTTACTTCCTAATGTTGTGATGATCTTTGTGTGACCATCCATAATGATTTCGTAAGGAAGGAAGTACAACCACAATGTGGTTTTGAGTAAACAAATCCTCCTTAATATGAATTAACCTCTATGCATTGATTTAATATGAACTCTATGATGCCATGTGTATATGTTCTAAATAGGAGAAGGTAAGCTAAGCATGGTGGTGTCATATATGACATTGATGGAATTATGTCTAGACTATAAGATTGTAGTTAACCTACATTATTCATGATTCTTGTGCAACTAAATGAATTTTTCAATTTTTCATGAGTTGAAGTGTAGATTATGCCTAAGTGTGCAATTAAAATCCGTAGTATGTTAAACCTTGTGATGAAATAATGAACATGCTTAAATTTGGAGACGGTAGTTCCTCCAAATAACAATGAATATGAAGAAGTATGTATGCATTTAAAGAATTATAGAAGTAGTCCATGTTTAATTATGTTGCTTTGAATGCATGTTAGTATGAAGTTGGCGTTCCCTATAAATTTTGTGCATTGACTATTATGTGATAACACGTGGAAGTGTTGTTAGATGCTATGAAAGTCATTCACTCCTTGAAAGTGTTTAAATTGTTTGAAGTGTCATTCTGTGATGAATGTTTTGTCCAAGTGGGGGAGTATTGTTACCCCTAAAAATGAACTAAGTTATCTAGAGATACACATGTGACTAAAAAGGGTAATAACATGTTAAGAAACTGTTTTTCAGCTTATATAATGAATTTGAAGAGGTTTGGAGGTCAAACGTCCAAGAAAGTCCAAGACGTACAAAAGTTAGTCTTTAGACATGCTAGTGAGTCCTTGTATGTTTGCCTTGTTTTTATGGGTTGGTTGGATTTTAAAAACAATGTAGTTTACCCTAGTATCTTAATAGAAATGTTAAAGGTCAAAAGATCCGGGTACGACTCTCTGAGGACCACCCTAAGGGCCCCTAACAAGGACCCAAGTGTTCAACAAGGAGGTTTCCCAAGGCAGGGTGCATCCGTAGGATTGAGGAACCAGCCTTGTGTCGCGCTCCTCGAACTGAGTCCGCCTTTGAGAAATGCTCCCAACACACATCTTCATGCCTCAAAAGTTATTTTGGGGAAAATTCAGAGGCTGCCACCGCGACGTGCAGCCACTTCCCATATTCGGTTGCATCATTTTTAAGTCAATTTGGAGAAGTCTAAAAGTCCTAGTTGGGCGTGTTTTGGTAACTTAGGGAGACAGTTATAAACTGTTTGTAGGACCTTTTTAACCCTTTTCCGAAGCCAAAACCCCAACATCCATTAAGAAATAAAAAAACCCAAAACCATAGAAGTCCAAGCTCAAGAACAAGCTATGGACGTCGATTCTTTGAGATCTCTTCTAATATTTACGTGGGCTTTGTAATATAGAAGTTATGGTGATCCTTCATCCGTATATAACTTTTCATCTATGGAGTCCTTTCAAAGCTGTTTCCATATTCTCAAATTTAATTCAAAAGCATCGTAATGATGAATATATGTTTAGATACTGATTTTATGATGAATTTTGATCCAATTATATGAAAAACCCATGATCCACCTAATATCATAAATTAGCCTATAATGTTGTTCTTGTGATGTTGATTTCATGTTTATAGAATTATGATTAGATTGTGTTGAATTGCTTATTTCTATAACTAGTTATATCTATTTATTATGAATTATTGGGAATTGATCAATATGATCATTATCTTGGATATTTGGTAAGTTGACCTATTTCCTATAATTAGCTTAGAATGTATATTGAATTTTGTTGATTGGTATTAAAAGATCCCGAAAATGACTTAGGGGAAGCTAGAGCTTAATATAGTTGTTTTGATGGTCTAAGGTCCTAAATTTCTCTATAAGGTGGTTTAGAGGCAGTGTCTAAGAGCTTAGGTTCATTGGAAGTCACACGTCAAGGGACGACCAAGTTTTTTGACAACTAAGTCACCGATGTTACTCATATATAATTGTATGTGTGCATGTGTTATTAATGAGGTTATAAGGTCCTTAAATAAGTTATCATGGTGTATATAGGTAGTGCGTAAATTATTGTGAAGTTTGGAGGTCAAACGTCCAAGAACGTCCATGACATTCGAAAGTTTTGTCTTGAAACAACCTTGTGTGGTTAAGCGTCTTTCATCAAGTTTATGTGTTCGTTTTGTATGAAGTTCATCATATAAGTGCTAAAATCATGCAATAACATGTTTTTATTGGAAACTTCTAGTCAAACATCCCTAATGACCATCTAAGGGTCCTTGAAGAAGGTCCCAATGTTGGTGCCTACGAATGCCCAAGTAAGCCTATAAATGGATGGGAATCGACGCCTAGTGGGTTAGTCAACACCCCATTCGTCATCGATTTTAACTTAGGAGTGTGGGAGAGGAATCCAAAGACAAGCCTCATTCCCAGACCACGGACCAAGAGGACGGTCCGTCGGTCAAGGGACGGGCCATCGTTTGGTAACCGTCGATGGTCTCTGAATCCTGCGCAGTCACTCATAAGTTTAAGGGGTGATGTTGTAAATTCATCGCAGGTCCAAATAAGTGTATTGGAGGTTCCTTAAGGGCCTTTTAGGTATTTTAAATGTGTTTATAAGCCTAAAACATTTAGAAGATTTCATTTTTCAAAATCAAAACCCAAATTCCCTTAGAGATTCTCTAGAACTCCATTCGACCAAAAACTCAAGGAAGGGCTTGGATTGGAGAATTGAGTGGAGATTCTTCGTCAAATTGAAGAATTAACTTCATTTATTTTTGATCCTTGAAACACTATTCATCAAGGATCCCAACTTGCAAAGATGTTTTCTAAAGTTTTCAAAGTTGAATTGTCCAATTTCATGATCTATGCATGGAATCCACGTAATTGATGAACCCTAGCTTTTTACTACTTTATGGTTCACTTAATATTTACTTAATGTTTATGAATTCTGGTGTAGTTTTCTATGGGTTATCTAATGATGTAGGAATTCGATTCAATTTATGTATAGATTGTATTTATTGATAAATCTATGTATAATTAACCTAGTTTGATTGAATATTATGATTTATGCAATGAATAGATGTTCATGGCCTTTGGTAAGGGCCTTATGGTATTGAATTGGATGGTCTAGCATTGGATTGAGGTGTTGATGATGGAGTGGTGGTATGCTTCCCTATTTTTTTTATTCTATTACTATTAGACTTCAATTATGTCGTTATTGGTATGGTCCACGTATGGTGGCAGTGTTATGTGTTTTACTTGCAACGGATGTGCCTTGTCGGCGTTACTTTATGTATTATGATGATCATAGCCTTGTTGGCAACTACTTGAAGTAATGTGGTTATTTGTGTAGTTGATTATGTGAAGTATGATAATATCTAACTACATGATAAGAAATGTGAAAGTTTATATGTTCTTCCATTGATGTTATTTATGTGATCATGTAAGACTATGACTATGGCTTTGTGTGTATGGTCATAGGGTTTATCATTGGTTATTTCTACTTGACTATACGAGTATATGATGTTCATATTAATGATTACCTGACAGTGTATAGCATAACTTAAAGAAGATAATAGTTGGTTCTATGCGTTTTTAGAATGATGTGTAATATGTGTTAAGGTGAAGTATGTTTTGCGTTGTCTTGGTTGACTTTTTCCCTTACTTGATGCATGTATGAATGGGAATATGTGATGTCTTTACTTAGGATGTTAAAGCCTCTTAGTCTTGTATGTATAAAGAACATGAGACGTTAAATACTGTTAAAAGGGTATTTTATGTGAAACCTTGAACCTAGTGGTAAGGTTATGAATGTTGAAGTCGAAAGCCGTAATGGTATCCTTCAAGTAAAGGAATGAATGACTTAAGGTTTATTTGATGGAATGGCATCATATAAATCCTTAGGAAAGTCATGATGGTCTTCTTGTCTCCATTGGAAGGTAGACCTAGAGGATCTGTTTGATAGGGTAAGTGTGATTGGGTAATAAACTTGATATGGAACCCCTTTATATGAACCTTCAATGTAAATTATTCAATGAGAACAAACACTAGCACTGAGTTAGTGTGGTAAGGGAAGTAGTTCTAGTTAAATAATGATACTAGATTACAAAGCATGCTCTTTATATTCCTCAACGATATGCCAACATGGGATGTGTCTAAGTTCTACCATTGGCAAGTAGAACACCCTTATCGGATTAGGTTAGAACTTCGGATTCCATATCTTTCTATCATGGTCTATGTTGGTTGTTGTCTATTCTCATCATATTGGATACCTACTAGCATTAGAGAAGTTCTACGAAGTTTATGTGGTGGTATGGGATACTATCTAGACATTGCACAATAGGCTTTGAAGATGTTAGTGAGAGTCCCTAGGTCTTGTCTAAGACTATTATTTGAATATCCTTTATGTAATGAATGAGTCCTAGATAAATTAATGAATATAATGAATTAAGTTATGAAAGTATGTTAAATGAATAAATACTTATCTATAGTAGTTAAGGGTTGTCTAGTTAGGTGTGTAGGGGGTATAAGAATGGTCACTTCGTATCTTGCGTAGATAATTTTTATGGATGACTCTAGTTAGGGAAAATGGTTTATTATGTATACATGATCTAAACATAGGTAGTCTTAAGGATTATTTAGCTAGTCTTGAAGAGGTCAATTTTGGACGTTATCTTTTTGATTTACTTAAGTAAGTATTTTGATAACCTTTGGAAGGAGAAAGTCATATTACCTATGTGTTGTTGTGTTAAGTGAAAATGTTTCTATCTTAGGTACTCAATAGGATCTCTTAAGTGTATGTATATGGTATTGTATGGGCCGTCGCTTCACAACTCACTCAAGTGAGACTTAGAATCACCTTTAGTAGAGGAAATCTCATGTTCATATGTTTGATTTCTTGTAAGTGTGTATGTGTCTTATTATAAGTAGTCTTGGGAGTAATTTAGGCATGCTTAGGGAGGTTGTATGGGCGGTCTCTCTTAGTGTTGCTTAATTGAGTCTTGGGATAGTTTTTAGTAAGAAGACTACAAGCTAGGAAGTGTCGAAAGGGAAAGAGAGACAATTCATTGTAACAGTGAAGCGATTCACCGTACAGTGAATTAAGCTTACTATAATGTTGCCTAAAAATGTGAATAATTGCTTGAACGTCATCTTATGTGTTTCTAAGTTAATAAATGTTATTATTATGATTATACTATGATATTTAAATTAAAAGATGCATATAACCAATAAATGTCAGTTTTCATGATTTTCATGCATTATGCGATACTTAGTAAATGTGGTTGTATTAATCAATGCTTTTATCTATCTCTATAGTTGTTGGTAGGTGAGGAGCATTTGGGAAGCAAGACTTTGATCGTAGAATCATTTAGTGAAGTCAAAGTATGTCCTCATTTGACTCGAGGGCATAGATGTCCTTTATGTTTCTTTTTTTTAAAAATAAAATAAAAATAAAACCCTTTCATTTTTTCCCAGGACCACCATCTCCAAATGTAGTAATGAGTATATATATAATAATGAGTATAGGTTTTTTATTGTATGAACAGTGTGGATGCTGAATTTTACAAACTTTATTCAATAAAGGGTAAGAGCACTGAACATCTCAAGCTGCAATGGGTGCAGTAGCATTCTTCAACCATTCCATCTCAGATTGATCCAAATAAGGAGCGAGGATTTCCGAGCATTTACAGTGGTACTCGTTCAACCATTGGATCTATTCGGGCACCAGAAGGCTAACATCAATCAACTTCCTCTGATATGGTGCCCAAGTAATATGCTCAAATGCCAAGTAACCCTTGTCGCCAATGTTGAACTTAGTATTGCCCTCTTTTACAATAAGCACATTCTCCAATCTTATACCAAACATTCCATTTCGTAGTAACCAGGTTCATCTGTGACTGTCATTGAAACTTGTAGTGGCACATTCTGCGCTGATGGTCTGAAACTAATCTGATGAGGTCCTTCATGGACATTTAAGTAAGACCCGATCCCATGACCTGTACCATGCCTATAGTCAAGCCTATACTTCCATAAAGGATTCGGGCAAGAACGTCAAGAGCATAACCATTTGTTCCATAAGGAAACCGTGCATTACCCAATGAAATATGTCATTTGAGAACCGCAGTGTAACATGTTTTCTCATGTGGAGTAGGTTTTCAAAAATGAACAGTCCGTGTAATATGATTTGTTCCATCCAGATACTGTGCTCCTGAATCACATAAGTACATTTGATCTGGGTCAAGTTCAGCACATGTTTCAGCCTCATGTGAATTATGGATAATGGCTCCATTTGAACCAACAGATGAAATAGTTGTAAAACTCAGCCCTCTGAAATACTCTTTAGATGCCCGGAACTCATCTTGCTTATCACTTGCAGAAACTTCTACAAGCCATTTCAAATCCTTTAGTTTGTTCTTGCTCATACTCTCAGCCTCTGCGAAGTAACCGGAAGCCCCATAGATTTCCTGCATCTGCCTATCCAGCAAGGCGAGATATTGCACGACAGCTGCTCCATCCCGAATTTGGGCGTTCTTCAATCCTTTCATCTCAACAGGGTTCTTTAGGCTTTCGCAAGGGCCAATGGTGACTGCTTAAGGAGGACTTTATCAACATTCAATTTCAAGTACAAAGCAAAGCAGCATGCACCAGTGTCAACCCAAATGAGGTCATTCACAAGCTCTACTGTCTGAATTTCACCATTTCCTGTATCCTTGCCACAATTAGTCTCCGTATTCAATCCGGCCGGAGTTTTGTCAGCTGAGGAAGGAGTGAGTTGATCAGATGCAAGTAAGACTGTATCTGAGCTAACATCACCATATTCCCGTACAAAAATTCCATTTTCCTTCATGTAAGAGTTTGCCTCAGATGACAACTTTCTTTTATACACATACAAGAAGGCCGAGGTCAATGTCACAATAGCAAATGCATGAACAACCGGGCTATATGATACATCTGTTCCACGAACATTATACAACCAGGCAACTTCATCTAGTGCTGTTATTATTATGGCACGAGCTTTTTCCTTTACAAGCTTTGCTCTCAAATCTTTCAACTTATCTGCAACAGAGCGACCAGCAAATTCTAAAGGATGCACGATCAAGGGATTTGTTTCGGCAGGTGGCTGATTTTTCCAGACTTCATCTACCAAGTTTCTAGCTGTTGGAAGCAACTTTTGCTGTTTCTTAGCAAAAGCACGCTCCCATTTCTGTGCAGTATCGACTGATATACACCATGGATCAACACAAATAGCTGCATCCTTTGGCAGATTATCTGCCATCCAAATATCAAGTGCAGGGTCTTCTCCCATACGCATGAGCTTCCATTGCTCACTAAGCTGCTGAGCTTCCTGCAAAAAGTAGCCACCATCGGTCCACAGAAGTGCTTCGTTCATTGATATAAGCGCTATACCAGCACTTCCGGTGAATCCAGAGATGAAATCGCGCCTCTTATCTCGCGCAGAAACATATTCGCTCTGATGATAATCTTCGGAAGGAACGATTAAAGCATTGAGAGGAGGAGAGTGAGAAGCCATCAAAGACCTCAGAGCTGCGAGAGTATCCGCCATCGTCTGCCTCTTTCGTTCGTTCGTTCTGGTAATGGAGCAGAGAGGGGAGAGTTGACTTGTTATGTGTCTTATGTTTCTTATTGAATTACTGTAATAAACTAAGTATTTTCTATATTCGTATTGTGTATGGGCCGTGTCCAAAAAATATTCTCGTGTCTTAATTTTGGTGAGATTGATACTTAGTATTTCCTATGATTTTATACGAAAGAGTGTTTAAAGTCTAATAAATGTTTTATGAAAAATTTTAATTCCGCACTACTTTTCATTATGTATATGCGATGAATGATATGTAAGGGCTTGTACAAGACCCCCGAGAGATAATGTAGGTCAGTTGCGATCCGAGATTGACCCTAACTTCAAAGGTGTGGTCTTGGGATACGAAAGGTATGGTCCGCTTATGGTGGTGGTGCTTACATTCTTATGCATGTATATGTATTATGATCGTGACCTTGAAAGCATTAGATGCAATCTGTGATGAATCTCATGTTCTTGAAACATATATGTTTAGTCATGTTCTAAATGAATTGATGAACGTGAAATATATGTATAGACTTCGACACTAGTTATATGATATAGGTGTGGATGATGTTATATGTATATGTGCGATAATCATGTTAGGATTAGGTTGTCTATATGGCTAGTGATGAAGAATATACTAGTAGTATGACCCTTACCTATATGAACCCTATATAAAGGTGTGTCAAAGTATGCTAGGAATCTTCTATTTTAATGTTGTATATGTTAGTGTCTCCTATGATGTAATGTGAGTGTGTGTAGTCTATGTCCTTAATACCCTATATGTGTGTATGACTTGAGACTTGAGGAAAGGTTGTACATGTGTTGTGATATTTGGAGGGTGAATTCATTAACTTTAGGTATTAATCCATTATGTGATCACGTCGACCAATGTACACACACACACTTCATGAATGACTATGAAAAGGATAGATTCATGATAACTAAAGAAAGGGTAGTTCTCCTATGAATCATTACCTACTTTTATGCATGTAAGTATATGATTTATGAAGTTATGAACATGTGTGATTAGAGGGTAATGGGCAGGTAGATGTCACGATCCGGATTTTGGAATCCAGATCGCAACCAGCGTCGTTGATCTCTCAGAGGTCACATACAAGCCTTATCTTGCATCATAAAATTCATCTAGTTAAATTTGCATAAAAATTAAAACATTTTATATGTATGAAGTATATATAAACTTCATATAATTATTAACTAGATACATCATATAAGAAGCTCAATATAAGAGAACAACCATCTAACATAAAGAATCAATTCAAAACTGAAGATGAATATATCATGAATAGTTTGACAAACATGGGCTTATTACAAATCTTCGAAATGAACATGCAAAAGAAACGCTTAGGACAACATCCACTATCTGTGTCTATAACAAAGGTAGACTAAATCTGTAGCATCCTCAAAATTATGAGGACCTACCAAATGGTTTGGAGAAATGCTGAAGTCCAAACCGTTGCAAGTGTCGTCAACCTATCCTCTAACTTGCACCTATAAAAATAGTAAATAATAGGGGTTTAGTGCACCGCTTGTACTAAGTATGGGTGTATTCACACATACAAATAAATCTATGCATGATCAATGAAAGCTCTTCCTAAACGAAATGCTATTTTTGGAAAGTCTAGTCACTAGACTTTCGTAATTCATTGGTTGTGAATTGTGGTATGAATATGATATGTTTTAATGAATTCAAAAAACACAACTAATTTTCTATATGATTAAAATAGATTAGTATCATCAACATAATTTTAGATTTTGATCCTCTTAGGCCGATAGCACCTCTTTGTACACTTAGATTATTTTTCAAGTCTTTTTCTTTTTCATTTTGTGTAGTTCAATAATTCCTTTGGTACGATGTTATGCTTACAAGTCAAATGATTCATTTTATTCCCATACCCATAATGAATCGATGTAAGTAATCCAATGAATAAGGAATAATTTCCCAATCTTATAGTGAGTCATTCTTTACACTATATATTTATTGCCTTTCATAAGAAATTCTCTATTGATCATACTGTTGATTTCATTACTTTAATGTTTAATATATTATACATTTCATATACATGAGACTTTGGAATCTTTGATGTAGCATAATACATCTCAAGTGAGGGCCTAACATATGCGACCTCAACCCGAGGGCATTCTTTAGCAAACACAGAGTCTGCTTCATTCGTTCATTCGTACTTCACATTATTCATTTCATTCATTCGTAGGCTTATGTAAGCACCAGCTATACCTAGGATGAAGTTTAAGACTCTCATCAGGATCATGAAGTGCAATGATAAAGAATGACCTAATGTCATTACTTGAATCTTATTTCACCTTCTGATTGTCTTGCACAAACACCTTCGGTATCATTAATTTAGTTATGTTTCATATATTGAGGAACTCCAACCTTAACCGACATAGATCATGTGAGCATCATGAATCTAACCCACACAGAAAGGAGGTGGAATCAATGGCCAAAGTAACCCAAAACATGCTAATCTAGATGGGAATTGAACCCCGCCTGATCCCTACATTGGCAGTATAGGTTTAAAGACTAGGATATGTAAGGGGACCCATACCTTGCATGTCAGAATGTCTCATCACATGAGAGTTATGTAAACCTCCGCTCGTCTCGAAAGAAGGCATCACCGCTCATAGCTAGCCTATGGGTGCTCAGTATAATGTTCCATTTCATTCAACTCATACATCATGGAAGATTGCTTCTAATATGAGGACATCATACCTCAATAGATGATTTCTCATCTCATCATTTGTATTAATTATACATCAGTGTCAATACTTTCATTAGAGTATACATAGAGACTGATCTCTTCATTATCTTTACATTCTCATAGGTGAGTACGTTTTGGTAACATTTATTTAGGTTCATTTAAGATTGCTCTCATCTTTCACATTAGACTCTTATCATGTTGTCACCACATTCATTGACATTAGTTACATTTGTTTTTTACAATTACTCACCCTTTACGTGAATGTTCATTTCTTCTTTATCTTCTACTATTGACTCAAGCATTATGGAGGCTTGCTTCTAGGTTGAAATTTACTTACTCTATTGATGACTGGTCATCCTTACATTACATTGATGAAATGTGCATTTTCCTAACATATTATCCTTTGTTGTTAATGAGGCTGGCTCACACCTTCTAACACCTTCATACGTGAGTATTCTTTTAACATAGTATCTTAGGGGTAAGTGAGACTTGTCTCACTTCATTTAACACCCATTCTAGTCACTTACGTTAGGCCCCTTTAATTATGTTATAACTCACGTTACTTACTTACTTTACTGTACTAGATTCATATATCGTTTATGGACGATGAGCACTTCATTCAATGAGTTTCTATGTTCATGTGTCATACTTTTAGAGCATGTTGGGAGTTGTCCCTATGAGTGGCATGCCCTTGATTATGGGTTCATTGAATTACTATAGAAGTGCTTATATTATAATTTTATACTCTAACTACACAAGATTGACATATGATTAGTATTGGCCTCAACCTTTAAATATTAAAATACATAACCATTTTAGTTGGCATGTGCAAATTCTACGTATGTTCATATTTAAATTTAATATGTATAAAACATTAGCCAATCTTTTAATTATATAACACAATATGATAGCCATTTACATACATCACTTTTAAACAATGTATTGTTAGCCATTTTATTTGCATATGATTAGTATTGTCATAAACAATTGGGCATTGATTTCATAACCATATTTGTTGGCATAAGTCAATTTTCATATGCAACATGCTTAAGTTTTTATACATTATACATTAGAATATCTCTTACTTATTTAGAGATAACATTATAGACAATTCCCATCTAAATTTTGAAATATGTTTTTGTTAGCCATTATATTCACATAAGGAAAACATTCACTCAAATTATGATTTCACGGAGATCCTTTTTAGTTAACCTTATAACATAACTTTAGGAATAACGTTTTTTGAAACATCTTGGACATCATTGTATTATAATTTGGTGAATATATCATCTTTATAAAGTCTTATTAACAGCAAGTGTGCACAACGGACCCTAACATCTTCATACATAACATTTTCGGACATATCTTTAACATAGTATCATTCTTTTAATTCACATAATAACACTTACAATCAAACGAGTCCAATTAATAGATTCATTCAATCATTATTTAATATAATACACATAAAGATCAGCCATCACCAAATACCAACAACATGATTTCTAAACTATTCAACATTTAAATTGTAACAAGGATACTAGGGAAAGGTGTTCGACAAGAATGATGGGAAACATCCTTAGTTCTCAAGATATTTTAATCATTCTAAAGAAATATCTCTTGGAGAAATAAGTTCAGGAAAGAAACTCATAGCTTATGTAAAACATAATCTACGAAAACCACATTGAACCAAACTTTGAAGAAACCTTGAAATCGCCCTAGAGAAATCGATAAATTTTTCTGTTTTTCTTTCGTTCGTTGCTTGCTATTTTTGCGTCGCCTATTCTATGAGTTTGAACGTGATTTTTCTGTTTAAGAACAGATATTTAATGATACACTTATGTTTAATAAGTTAATTTATTAAACTAATTACCAATTACAAAAAAGCCCCTTCTAAGTTGATTGAACATAGAAGAACATAACACTTAGTCAAATCTGGAAATTGGTGTTGACGAAGGTTTTGGAAAACATTTTGAATTTATATTTATTAAATAAATCCTTAATTTAATTAATTTAGGTACCTAGGGTAAGTAATAAAGTACCCCTAATTCATTGAAGCAAAAATTAACCCTTTTGGACCATCCTAGGTTAAGTATTAGGATATTTCTTGAGTTGTACTATGTGAACTAATGTAATAAAAAAATTACCCTTAAGTCATTAGGACCATAACAAATCCTTTGAACCATCCTAGGTTGTCTTTTTCTTATTTTAACCAAAATCTGGAAATTGCTTTGTGATTTCTGTTTTGCCCTATTAATTTAATTAATTAATTTTATAAATAAATTAATTAAGTATACTAGGTTAATTACTAATTTATCCTTAAGTAATTAGGATCTTAAGTAACTCTTTGGCCCAAAATAGGTTAGGTACTAGGTTGTCCCTTTCTTGTCTTAACCGAAATCTGAAAATTTCCTTTTTAGTTTTTCGTTTTAGCCCTTTAAAATTAATTAATTAATTTTGTAAATTAATTAATTAGGTAACCTAGGGGAAGTAATAAATTACCCCTAAGTTGTTAGGACCATAACTAACCTTTTGGACCATCCTAGGTTAGCTACTAGGTTGTCTCTTTAACTAGTACTAGGTTAGTGTCAACCCAGTTTCTGTCCTAGGTTGTCAGCTGCACTTATAGGTCCAATTCGGTTAGTCCTAGTTTATTTATTTTTTTAGGGTAGTAGGTTAGATTCTAGAATTTTTAGGTAGGTTAGGCCTCACATGGAGTAGTCCCTTGTGCACATTTTCCCCCCTAACTACCCTAACCGAATTCGGTTAGGGTGGTCCCCTCCTTTGGTAGCTTCTTCACATGTCTTGCACATGTTCTTGCACATGGGTTGGTTGAACTTCCCTAACGAACTATTATTTATGTATCATTTGGGAATGTTTGCTCATCTTCCCAAGTATTATCACTATGTCTTTGGGCACTGCTTACTCTACATGATCATTTTAACTGATCATGTGACATGGTATCTAGGCTTGACACTTGGATGCCTCATACCTTTTTGTGAGTTAAAGGAAAAAAGCATTTTAGTTTAGGGTCTTCATGTCAGCTACAAATCTTAAACAAGTTCATTAATACTTAGATATATGGCTAACACCCTTTAAGCCAATATTTTCTAATATGCTCAATATTTTTGCTTATTTGGGTATTATATAGAAATTGGCTAACACCCCTTATCTATTTTTCTATACTATGCCCAATATTTTGAATAATTGTTATTGGAATGCCTATTTATCCCCAATACGCATTAATAAAGACCTATTGGACTCTTCACTAGACATAAAATTTTCCGAAATGTTACATTACCCCCCTTTTAGGATCATTATTCCCTGAATGACACTACACATCATTTTTAAACAGAAGGGGGTGATTTTCTAAAACACTTTAACATGCTTGAAACCTTAATCTTTGTGAATATCTGAATCACACTTACCTGGATGATGTATAACATTCAAGCTTATCTGAAACTTCATATTTAAGATCGAGGAACTTCCTTCTCAGTCACACTTAACCTAATGCACATCACAAATCATGAAACACAGAAAACATGCTTATGCTACAATAAAACAACAACACAAAATGCAACATAACTTCGTTTTAACTCACATGGTTCTATTATATGACATACGATTAGGAACTTACCACAACAAATCCACTAAAACACTTAAATTAGAGGTTCTTACAGATAAACCAGAATTAGGAAGAGTATATCTAATCTCTTAAATAATATCTTGGACGATGAGCACTTCATTCAATGAGTTTCAGGAGTTCATATGTCATTCTTTTAGAGCATGTTCAGAGTTGTCCCAATGAGTGCCATGCCCTTGATTATGTGTTCATTGAATTAGTTTAGAAGTGCTTATATTATCATTTGATACTCTAACTACACAAGATTGGCGTATGATTACAATTCGCTTCAACATTTGAATATTAAACTACATTACCATTTTTGTTGGCATGTGCCAATTCAACGTATATTCATATTTAAATTTATTATCTATGAACCATTAGAAAATATTTTAATTATATAACATAATATTATATCCATTTACATACATCACTTTTAAACAATATATTGTTAGCCATTTTATTGGCATACGATTAGTATTGGCATAAACAATTAGGCATAGATTTCATAACCATATTTGTTGGCATAAGCCCATTTTCATGTGCGACATGCTTAAGTTTTTATACATTATGCATTATCCAATCTTTTACTTATTTAGAGATAACATTATAGCCAATTCCCATTTAAATTTTGAACTATGTTTTTGTTAGACATTTTATTGACATAAGGCAAACATTCACTCAAATTATGATTTCACAGAGATCCTTTTTAGCTAACCTTATAAGATAACTTTAGGCATAAATTTTTTTTAAACATCTTGGAAAGAATCATATTATAAATTGATAAATATATCATCTTTATAACGTCATATTAACAGCAAGTGTGCACAACATACCCTAACATCTTCACACATAACATTTTCGAACATATCTTTAATTCACAGAATAACACTTAGAATAAAACGAGTCCAAATAATAGATTGATTCAATCATTATTTAATAAAATACACATTAATATCAGACAGCACCACAAACCAACAATGTGATTTCTAACCTATTCAACATTTAAATCGTAAAAAGGATACTAGGGAAAGGAGTTTGACAAGAATGACGGGAAAGATCCCTAGTTTTCAAGATCTTTGAATCATTCGAAAGAAAGTTCGCTTGGATAAGAAAGTCCAAATTAGAAACCCATACCATATGTAGAACTTAATCTACGAACAAAACCTTGAACAAAACCATGAAGAAACCTTGAAATCGCCCTAGAGAAATCGATAAATTTTTCTGTTTTTCTTTCGTTCGTTGCTTGCTATTTTTGCGTCGCCTTTTCTATGAGTTTCAACGTGATTTTCAGGTTTAAGAACTGATATTAATTATAAAACATAGTTTTAATAAGTTAATTTAATAAAATAATTAATTTATTACAAAAAAGCCCCTTCTAAGTTGATTAAACATCGGAGAACATAACACTTAATCAAATCTTGAAATTGGTGTTGACTATGGTTTTGGTCAACATTTTGACTTAAAATTTATCAAATAAATCCTTAATTTAATTAATTTAGGTACCTAGGGTAATTACTTAAGTACCCTAAAGTTATTGGAACCGAAATTAACCCTTTTGGACCATCCCCCTAGGTTAAGTACTAGGATGTTTCTTGAGTTGTACTAGGTTAGTGTAAGAATTTTGTTTTGATCATTTAAACTAATTTATTAAATTGCTAATTTAATTTATTTGGTGACATAAGGTAATAAATAAAGTAACCTTAAGTCGTCAGGACCATAACCAATCCTTTGAACCATCCTAGGTTAGGTACAAGATTGTCTTTTTCTTGTTTTAACAAAAATCTTAAAATTTCTTTGTGATTTCGGTTTTATCCCTTTAAATAAATTAATTATGTTTTTAAATTAATTAATTATGTATCCTAGGGTAATTTCTAAAGTAACCTTATGTATTTAGGATCTTAACTAACTCTTTGGACCATCCAAGATTAGGTACTAGGTTGTCCCTTTCTTGTCTTAACCGAAATCTTAAAATTTCCTTTTTAGTTTCGGTTTTAGCCCTTTTAAATTAATTAATTAATTTTCTAAATTAATTAGTTAGGTAAAGTAGGGGAATTACTAAATTATACATAAGTTTTTAGGACTATAACTAACCTTTTGAACCATCCTAGGTTAGGTACTGGGTTTTCTCTTTAACTAGTGCTATATTAGTATCAACCCGGTTTTGGTCCTATCTTGTCGGGTGCACTAATGGGTCCAATTCGGTTAGTCATAGGTTATTCAGTTATTTAGGGCAGTAGGTTAGAGTCTAGAATTTGTAGGGAGGTGAGTCCCCAGATGGAGTGGTCCCTTGTGCAAGTTATTCCCTCTAACTACCCTAACCGAATTTGTTTAGGGTGGTGACTTCCTTTGGCAGCCTCTTCACATGTCTTGCACATGTGCTTTCACATGGGTTTGTTGCACTTTCCGAACTATCTTTTATTTATGGTTAATTTGGTAATGTTTACTTATTGTACCAAGGATCCTCACTATGTCCTTGGGCATTGCTTACTCTACATGATCATTTTAACTGGTCATGTGACATGGTATCTAGGCTTGACACTTGGATGCCTCATACCTTTTTGTGAGTTAAAGGAAAGAGCATTTTAGTTTACGGTCTTCATTGCAGGAACAATTCCTAAACAAGCTCTTTAATAATTAGATATATGGCTAACACCATTTAAGCCAATATTTTCTAATATGCCCCAAATTTTTGCTTAATTGGGTATTATATAGAAATTGGCTAACACCCCTTAGCCATTTTTCTATACTATGCCCAATATTTTAAATATTGGCATTGGAATCCCTATGTATCCCCAATACACATTCATCAAGACCTATTGGGCTCTTAACTAGACATAAAAGTTTCCGGAATGTTACAGTAGTTATCACATTCTTTGTACATACAAGTGATGTATGATTTTATGACTATGTGAAAGGACTATCTCACATGAAGTAGGTTCTTGTTGAAAGGACATTCTCATGTAATAATCCTTTGAGCTTTATGATATATGAAGGAGCAAGCTCCTAAAGTCTTCCTTATGAATTAATACAATAAGTGCTTAAATATACTTAAAAAGGATGTTGGATCCTAGCACTTAGTAAACATGACAAATTAGAATGGGAGCTTCACGTTAGTAAGTCCGTCTTCCCATAAATAGAACCTTCATATTTAGCAAGTCCGGGTTCCCAACATAGTTGTTCATTAAATGGAAACATCCACGTTAGAAAGTGAAGATTTCTAGAAGAAATCTCTATGTTCCATAACTACGGGCCCCCGTAGGTTATACTTGTGGTTTCCACCTAGATAGCTATATAAAAACTGTTGCACCTTAGGCAAGTGTTAACCCTCTCTTTACGGTGTGGGAGTAGAATACAGGATTCCATGTAGCTCACATGGTCTATGTCGGGTACGGCTATGTCTCCCAAGGTTAATAAATTAACTTAGGTAAGAAGATGAATTCTAATCTAAATTCATTTAGAAGTGTACTTAGCATAGGTAGGAATATGGACCCTATTAACGTATTGCACTGGATGACTTCAAGAAAGGATAAGGTTTGAGCCTCTTATGAAGTAAAGACTTATGTTATCTATGAATTGTATGAATGCATGTTAAGTGACTTTGTTATGACTAATACATGAATTATGTGTATGTGTGTGAATTACACCTATGGCTTCTAAATGGGATTGCTTAGTATATGTGGGGGTATGGGAGTCCATGTGTACATTGCAGAAGTAAGCTTGTGAAGGGGTTATGAGGGTGGTTTACTTATGGTATGAACTAAATGAGTTATGAATAAGGTTTTAGTAAAGGAAATAGTCCTTATTTGTTGCTATGAAGTATATTCCTTATGTCAAATTATGAGCGAAAGTGTTATGACTTGTTGAGTATGTCATGCCTAGTCTAGGGCAACTTTTTATGTACTCTTGGTTGGAAGTAGTATTATGGAATGCTACCTACACATGGCACTAGTGTGACATAGTAGTTGTCTTAGGTGATGGTCCTTGTGTGAAGTTTGTCTCTTTGAGGTGTTTAAGTCTTATGAATATATGTGGTTGCGTTATGAATCATATTATGAAAGACTATTGTAAGGTGACCTCAAGGTGATACATTGTACTAAGTACACTCAAGTGTTACTAAAGGAAAGAAGTAATATAAAAGAGAGGTAATGTATGGTATGTATTAAATATGCCTAAAAGTATGATAAATGGATTTATGTGCTATTATGAGTAGTATCCATGTCCACAAGATGTATATGAACTATATTGAGCTTATATGTGCCTTCATTCATGAAGTTTACATAAAAGACATGTTGCATAATTTCACATGAAATGTCCTCTTTAAATGCATCTTTTCGCATGATTGCCATACTTAGTGCATTCTTGTACTAATACCATTCTTTTTCATTTTTTTAAACAAATTTTACGTGGTGATGTGAAGAGGATGTCATTAAGTTAAGAGCTTGGATAGATCTCTCAAGTTCAAGTAAAGGAGCCCTTATGATTCAAGGGTTTCCTATGTCAACATGTTCTTTAAGTTGATGTAGTAGATTGGACTTATATTTTACATTTTTAAGGGTCGTGTCCCTATTCTATTCTATTAAATTGTGTCTTAAGCTATCCAAGCGACTTAGTGTCTTCTTTTGTACTTATGATATATATATATATATATATATATATATATATA
>NC_028648.1:19766923-19782221 GCF_001406875.1 Solanum pennellii | reverse complement strand
TATATATATATATATATATATATATATATATGTATGTATGTATGTATATGTATATAAATGAAGTTTTTTTCTAGCATATGACGTGCAATGGAAAGTTTTCAATTTACGCAATTTTTAGGACTATGCAATGCGATGTCTTAAAGGCTTTTCTGAGACTTTCAAGAGGTGGACGACGCCGTGAGACGATTTGAGGATACCATAACTTCTAGGGTATATCCTCGGGTCGTAACAAGACAATATGTTCCTTTCCTTTTATTTGAGTACTAAAAATGTATAACATATATGTGGCTTTTATTGTATAGATGTATGGGCTAGGACCAATTGTTATACTCTTGTTTAGATGGTTATAATATGAGACATCCGTGTCTATACTATATTGTATCTTATATATATATGTGTGCCACAAAAGTATAAGACCATATAATCTTCTTATAATAAGGGTCTATATATCTTCGACACGAATATATTATATGTATACGAGAGGTCTATGTAAATCTCAAGATAGATATATAAGAAAAGTTTTAAATTTTTGTCAGTTTTAACAAATGAATGTAACGATGAATCAGAAGAGGCTACTCGTAGTCCTCTTCCCCCGGATGTGGCAAACATGGTATGAGAGCATGAGTTGAATATCTTTAGGATTGATGTCTCACTAAACCACGTCTATGTAGATTCGTATTCATAATTGTGAAGAGCGTCACACTTATGTGTTAGAAGCTATATGATTCTTAGGAAATTCTCATTTTCTTGGTAATCCAATAACGTGCCTCTAGAGTCTGTTTTATGTGTGCTCTCACCTAAACCTTGTATGTTTGATTTAGGTATGAAAACTCGAATGGCAGCCGCATGAAGACTTGATGAAGAGATTGCTAATGCAAGAGTTCCTCCCCGTGGAAATCAAGATACTCCTCTTGAAGAAGTTGCTCATGATGATCAAGCTCTTGCCAATCCTCCGGCCTTGAAGGATGGGACTTAAGGGCAGCCTTTTCTCAAAATTTCCAAAGCCATTACTTCTCAAGCATAAGCCGTCAGTACTCAAGCTAAATCCATGACGAACAAAGCTAACTGGGAGGTGGTACCCCGAGGAAACCAACATGTTAGCACTATGGCCTCCCACTTGAGGATTTCACAAGGATGAATCCCCCTACTTTCTATGGGTCTCAAGTGGATAAATACCCACAAAAGTTGATTGATTAAGTCTACAAAATACTCTATGTTATGGGGTTGACTACTAGTAAAAAAACCAAGTTAGACACCTACCACCTGAATGACGTGGCTCAAACTTGCTATATTCAATAGAGAGACAATAGGCCTATGAGGGGTAGACCGGTTACATGGGAGATTTTCATGAAGGATTTTCTTGATAGGTTCTTCCCAAGGGAAAAGAGGGAAGTTAAGGTGGCAGAATCCATATACTTTCATCAAGGAGGTATGACTGTGCTTGACTATTCTTTGAAATTTGCTAAATTATCAAAGTATGATCCTTCTTTGGTTTCCGACCCTATGGATGAAATGAGCTGCTTTGTGACAGGGGTGTAGGATTACTTGAAAGAAGAATGTCGTTCGGCTATGCTACATGATAATATGAACACTTCTCGTGTCATAGTTAATGCTCAAAAAGTGGAAGAGACTAGGGTTTAGAGAAAGAGTAGGGATGCCAATTAGTCAAAGTCTTATGATGATTGTTCTTCAAAGGGTAGACTTGATATCCTAGACAAACCAAGGTTCAAAAAGAGGTTCTCCAAACATTTCTCTTCCAAATTTCCCAATGCTCGTGATGTTAGGGTGTCTAACCCTAAGTCTCAAAAGGGAAAGCACTAGCTCCTCAAGAAAAAAGACAACTTGTTGAAAGTGTGGATAAAAGTATTATAATGATTGCCTTGTTGAGATGGACAATTATTTTAGGTGTGGCAAGAGTGTACACTAGGTTAGAGATTGCCTAATTTGAAGGGGAAAGACAAAGGTAGAGGGCAAGCTCAAGCTATTGGTTCTAATGTGGATCCTCCAAAGAAGAATAACTTTTATGCACATTGCTCTAGGGGTGAACAAGAGAGTTCTCCCAATGTGGTGACCGGTATGTTAGAAGTCTTATCTATTGATGTTTATGCTTTACTTAATCTGAGTGGTACCCTCTATTTTCTTACTCCTTTGGTAGATAAAAGTTTGACATTTTGCCCGATATTCTAAATGAACCTTTGGTCTTCACCCCAGCGGGTGAGTGGGTGGTTGTAAAAAGGGTATATAGAAATTGTCCTACAATGTTGCCCAATAGATTTATTCGTGTTGAATTTGTTGAATTTGATGTCGTCGATTTTGATGTCATATTAGCAATGGATTCATTGCATGATTGTTTTTAATCCATTATCTATAGGACAAGAATTTTCAAGTTCAATTTTCCTAATGAACCCGTTTTAGAGTGGAAGGGGGAAACTTTTATTCCTAGAGGTCGTTCCATTTTTTGTATAAAAGCTTGCAAGATGATCTCATAATGGTGTTTATACCATATTGTAAGAGTCAAATATTTAGACTCCAAAAATTATCCCATTGAGATGGTCCCCTAGTAAGGGAATTTCAAGAGATCTTTCCTAATGATCTTCTTGAAAACCCTCCCGAACGGAAAATTGATTTTGTTATTGACTTGCAACCGGATACCGACCCCATTTCAATTCTTCATTATCAGATGGCTGAAGAAAAATTGAAAGGGTGGAAGGCTCAACTCAGAGAATTACTAGACAAAGTATCTATTCTTCCTAGTATTTCTCCAAGGGGTGCTCCAGTATTGTTTCTGAAGAAAAATGATGGGTCCCTTTGAATGTAAATTGATTATCGCCAACTCAATAAAGTCACTATTAATAACAAGTATCCTCTCCCTCGGATTGATGACTTTTTTGATCAACTCCAAGGGGCAAGCAACTTTTCTATGATTGACTTGAGATAAGGGTATCACCAACTCAAGTTGAAAGATGAGGATATACAAAAAACGGCATTCCGAACAAGATATGGTCATTATGAGTTCTTAGTAATGTCCTTTGGTATCACTAATGTACCGACGACGTTTATGGATCTCAGGAATAGGGTGTTTCAATGTTACCTAGATTCATTTGTGATTGTTTTTATTGACAACATCTTGGTATATTAAAAAATTAGGGTAAACACATGAACCATTTGAGGGTGGTGTTACAAGTGCTTAAGAAGAACAAACTATTTGCCAAGTATTTAAAATCTGAGTTTTGGTTGAGGTCGGTGGCATTTCTTGGTCATATAATGTCTAGTGAGGGAGTTAAGTTTGATCCAAGGAAAACTGAGGCGGTGAAAAATTGGCCTGGGCCACTGACTCTAATCGACATTAGAATTTTCTTCGGTCTAGCGGGACACTATAGGAGGTTTGTGGATGGTTTTGCGTCCATTTCATCTCCCTTGACTACCTTGACCCAAAAGAGTGTTAAATTTCAGTGGTCGGAGTCATGTGAAAGAAACTTCAAAATTTTTAAAGATAGGATTACATCCGCCGTGATATTGTCTCTACCGAAGGGTACCAAGTGCTTCATTGTATGTTTTGATGCGTCCCGAGTGGGCTTAGGGTGTGTGCTTTTGCACCATGGCAAAGTAGTAGCAGGTGCTTTTATACAAGTTAAGGTGGATAAGAAGAATTATCTAACTCATGATCTTGAGTTAGCGACCCTGGTATTTGCCTTGAAAATATGGAGGGATTATTTGTATGGTGTTCATGCTGTTGTGTATACCAACCTGAAGATTCTGCAATATGTTATTACTCAAAAAGAGTTGAATCTATGACAAAGAAGGTGGTCTGAATTGTAGTAAGATTACGACATGAGTGTTCTCTACCACCCCGGCAAGGCCAATATGTTTGTGTATGCTATAAGTCGTATGACCATGAGTAGTGTGTCTAATGTATAAGGAGCCAAGAAAGACCTGTGAAAGATGTTCATTGGTTGGCTCGTTCTGGTGTTAGATTGGAAGATTCTCCAATTTGTGGTTTATGGTCCATCATAACTCCGAATCATCTTTGGTGTTTGAGGTGAAGTCTAAGAAACGCCTTGATCAATTATTTATGGATTTGAAATAATTGATTCCTCATAAGCTTAATGAGTCATTCTCCTTAGGGGTGGTGGTGGTGTTTTGAAGTATCAAGGAAGGTTGTGTGTTCCAAATGTAGATGATTTGAGAAAAAAGATTCTTGAGGAAGCTCATGGGTCCCGTTATTCGATTAATCCGTGTTCTAGAATGATGTATCATGACCTTAAAAAGTTTTTTCGTGGGAAGGCTTTAAAGGGGACATAGCGGAATTTATTGCAAAATGTCTCAATTGTCAATAAGTGAAAGCCGAGCACCAAAAGATAAGTCAATACTTCAAGAAATTAAAGTTCCCACTTCAATGTGGGAATAAATTAATATGGATTTTGTGGTAGGGTTTCCTCAAACTCAAACGCAACATGACTCTATATGAGTTGTTGTTGATAGGTTGACCAAATCCACTGATTTTATTCCTATCAAGTCCACTTACTCGGCGAGAATTATGCAAGGATCTTCATAGATGAGATTGTGTGTCGCCATGGTATTCCATTATGCATCATATCGGATAGGGGTGCACACTTAACATCTAGGTTTTGGAAGTCACCCAAAAGAGGTTTGTGTACAAAGATGAAGTTAAGCACCGCTTTTCATCCCTAAACGGATGGTCAAGCAGAGTGTACTATTTAATCCTTCGAGGATATGCTTAGAGCTTGTGTGATCGACTTCATAGGGAATTGGGATAAACATTAACTTTGGTTGAATTTTCTTATAATAATAGTTTCCATTCATCTACATGTATGGCTCCTTTTGAGGACTTGAATGGTTGGAGATGTAGGTCTCTGATGGGATGGTTTGAAGTGGGTGAGTCTTCACTATTTGGTACGGATTTGATTAATAAGACTTTGGAGAAATATCATATGATAAGGAACCGATTTAAAATAGCCTATAGTCGGCAAAAGTGTTATGCCGACCATAGGAGAAGGGACATAGAATTTGAAGAAGGTGATAAACTGTATCTAAAAATTCCACCCATGAAAATTGTGGTGAGATTTTTCAAGAAAGTGAAGTTGAGTCCTCGTTATGTGGGTCCCTATGAAATTTAACAAAGGATTGGCAAGGTTGCATACGAGTTGAGACTACCTACTGAACTAGCTTTGGTTCATCTGGTGTTCATGTCTTCATTCTTAAAAATTGACGGTGATCCTGGATTTATTCTTCCTATTGACGGTCAAGGTATGGATGAGAACCGCTCCTACGAAGAGGTTGCGATGGAAATCCTTGATCGTCAAGTGAATAAATTGAGGAACAAAGAGGTGTCCTCCATAAAAGTCCTATGGAGGAACCGCCTAGTGGAGGGAGAAACATGGAGGCCAAGGCCGATATGAAGTCCCGTTATCCTCATCTCTTTGTGGATTAGGTTAGTGGTCCCAATTTATTATCAAAATAATGAATAAATTAAATTTGACTTGTTTTGCCAAGGTGTCCATATTTATGATAAAGGTTTTTGCTAAAATGAAGTTTCATGTGAAAAATATCCTTTTGCTCAATTTTGCACTTATTGATGTATTTGGTATGTTGTGGACTATGTGAAATAAAAATTGAACATTTTTATAGGTTGAGTTTTTGTATACGTGACTCTGTATGTTATGTATAACTCATGTTGTTGTTGAGAGGGAAATTCCTAATGTGGTAATGTTAAGCTCTTATGTGAAGAAATTGATGTTTTAAGTTGCTATGTGTAAAGCCATGATTATGTGTTCAATGGAGTAGTGAAGCACTCCTATGATATTTTACTAATGATGATTTTATATTGTTGCTGGTTGGGCTGCTTGAATTGAGTCTATCCTTTCCCCTCAAAAGATTTTAGTGTCATTTGGGGACGAATGTTTCTGGGAGGGGGGGGGTAATGTAACACTCCGAACGTCCATGCCCTAAACTAGAACCTCACATGAATAACTATACCTTAAAACACTGTTTATAGGTCAAAAATAATTGTTATAAACCATGTATTAAGTTTTAGAGTCAAGGTGTCAAGAAATGTCCATGACGTCCGGGAACTAGCTAAATCGAACTAGTTGACGTCCCTATGTTTTGTGAAGGTTTGGGAAGGTCATATGAAGTCCAAAACTTTTAAAAATAATTTAAATAGTTATACTGTAGTAAAAAGGATCCAAACGTCCAGTGACAACTCCCCAAGGACCCCCTGAAGGGTCAGGGAGGAGGACCCAAACCTTGGCGAGCAAGCTGCCAAGGAAACTTGCGGCAGCCAATATTTGAAGGTCACTGCACGACGCGCAGCTGACACGTGGGTGGAAAAATTTGCCTCGCTACGCGTTCAATCAACTAGGTCCACTTTCTCAAAGTGGATTTCAAAAATAAAATATGAAATTAGCCTCGCGACGCGCAACCACTTCCCAGATTTGTTGAAATTCTAATTTAGCATTTTGACATCACAAATAGACCCATTTAAGTGAGATGTCTTTTGGGAAATTTAGGGGATGACTATATAAAGCGTAAGGGTCATTTTAAAATAATCTTTTACTCACCTAAACAAAATTTCCAAAAACAAAACCCAAATCTCTCATATCTCTCTATTTTTTCTCTCCCTAAATCCTCCATTGAAGAAGAAAGAAAACTTGAAGAAGAAGACCAATTTCTCTAGGATTTTACTTTAATTCATTCGATTAATCTTCATTAAGGTACGAGTTCTTCACTCTTGCGATTCTTTTCCCCAAGAAGTATTTCAAAGTTTATTTCTAAATCACCCAATTTCAAGGATTTTCCTATTCTAATGGGTTTTATTCTAAACTTGAAATTGATGATAAATTGTGATTTCCTATGACTAATTAAGTTTATAGTGTTGGTTAATTTATTTTAATTGATGTAATTTCATAAAGATCATGTCCTTTTCCCCCAAATTCTAAAAATCTTGGATCTTGCGTATAAATTGATTGGAATTGAAGAATGTACTGATCTTTAGGTTTGGTTATCTATTATAATTCATTCATGGACTGCCTAGGATAATGTATTGTTGGGATTGTCTCTAATTCTTGAAGAATTCATGATGAACCCTTTTCCCCTAACCCTATTTTGTGAATTGAAGTTAATTGGGATAGTGATGATGCTATTGACCTAGTTATTGTATTAATTACTATTGAATGATGTTATTACACCTATTGTTGGGTTATATCGGATGGTTTATAGTAAAATATTTGGATGATGATTTATGAAGGAGATTTGGTAGGTCTTGTGATCTCAACCCTTTATTTCAACTATGATTACTAGTATTTAGTGAAGAACTTCTACTGAAGTATACACTATAATAAGATTGATTAGGGTTAGTATGATGTTTAATTGGAACGTCTTGAATTATAAGTTGTGAGTTGTTAGCTAAGATGTAATGACAGAAGGGTGGTGATGAATTTTGTTGAATTGGAATATTTTGAATTATGACTTCTGAGTTGTTGGCTAAGATTTAATGACATAAGGGTGGTGATGAATTTGCCTATGTGCCTTGTCATGATGTGATTATGTAAATGTGCTAACCGCACATGAGTGAATTGTAATGAAAGGAGAAAACTCATGCCATTCCTATTGTGCTATGAGGATGACTATATAAGGGGTAGACCCTATGGCCTAAACTAAGTTATGATTATAAATGAAAGACGTTTCTAAAGGGACCCTAGCTTAGCACCGAGTTAGCTAGAAATGAGAAGTGCCCATGCCCACAAAAGGAAGGTAGGATCACTAATGTACTTATGATATTGGAGACTTTAATGCATGTACCATAAAGAGGGCCCCAAAAACATCTCCTAGTTCTTGAACTATGTTGCCCCCATAGGAATACTAGCTAGTGGATCCACATTGATGTTATGTTCATGTTTTGGTACTACCTTGGCAAGTAGATTGCCTTCTTTAGGTGAAGGGTTACATGACACCGAATTCCACAATAGCTCATGTGGTCTATGTAGGTTAAGTCAAGATGTTCCCAAAAGGTAAAATGAAGTAATAAAGTGAACTCTAACTAGGATGACCTAAGGGATTTAGCTTTTTCTAGGTAGGGGTATGGAAATCTACCTATACATTGTACTAGTTAGACTTGAGGGAATGCTTAGAAGGATGTTCTTACATATGTATATGCTTATAAATTTAAATGATATGTAAATTATTATCTTACATGTTGATGACACAATATGATTTTAGTTTCACTTATGAACATGTGTTTGGTCTCTATTGCGAAAGTATGATGGTATGCACTCTCAATGATATGCTACATGAAGTTAGAGATTGATCATGATTCTTTTTAGGTTTATTTGATTTATTAAGGTTATGGGGCTTTGCTTAGTCATTGCACTAGTGGACATAATGAGGGTTAATGAGTAATGGTCTTGCTTTAGTTTTGATGTTATGAACTCTTATACATGCTTGCTGATTATAACTTGATGATAGAATTTTCTTGATTATGTGCTCAATTATGTTGTTTTTTATGTTGACTTGACTAGACTTGGTATTGTGGGTCTTGTGATGTACATTGTATTGACTTAAGGAACATGTGCTTATTAATTGGTATCGGTTCTTGATTGTGCATAATGTGTTTCCCAAGTAAATTAGCATACTTTAATGAAATGTCCCTTTTTAGAATGATTTCTATGTAGTGTGTGCATATGTTTCCATTCTTTGTACAAGTGATGTGCTAACCCTATTTCTCCCATTGTCCCAAATATTTTAGGTTCCGCTCGTTGAAGGGTTCATGACGACTTTTGAAGGAATACTTGGATTCTCATTCTCCAAGTTGGGTAGGTCCTAATCTCTTCGAGGACAATGCCTCTTTCTAACACTGGATGTTCATTTTCTATCGTTTGACTACTAAGATTGTATACCCTATATGTGGATTTTATTATATTAATGTATGGGCTATGCCCAATTGTTATACTCTTGTTTAGATGGTTATGAAATGAGATATATGTTTTAGGAGTATATTGTATCTTTTATATATGTGTGCATAAAAGTAGAAGACTATGTAATCTTCTTATACGAAGGGTCTATGTATGCTGTAGATGATATATTTTATGTGTACTTGAGAGGTGTATGTAAACATTATGATAAATATAAGAGAAAAGTTTTAGATTATCCACATTTTAACCTATGAATGTAATGATGAATGCTAAGAGGCTAGTCTTAGTCCTCTACAAGGACTACGACGCTAGTTACATCTAGCGAGTGGTCCCCGGATGTTACAAGGACCTACCCAACTTGGCGAAAAGAGAATCCAAGTTCTCTTCAATTGGCTTTTTAGAAAACTCAACGGACGAAACCTACATATTAGTAAAAATCATAGATATATGGGTTAGTACACCACTTGTACTAAATATGGATATATGCCCATACAACCATTTGAAATAATGCTTAAAAAGGACATTTTCGTTTCCGTCATGCTATGTCCCTTTTCAAAGCCTTAATGCACCAGTAAGAGCACATGCAAGCCAATGATCACATATTCATTAATACAAGTCCATATCCAACACAAGACAAACATCGTCAATAAAGTTAAGGCAACATGGATCTTGTCAATATAATGACATATCAATATGAAGAGAAGCATATCTAAATCACATAACCAAAGTAAGTCCAAGATCATAACAATGCATGTACAAGATGTAATACCTCTAAAATGACTTAGGTGAAGCTAGAGTCTAACATTGTTGTAATGATGGTCTATGGTCCAAAAGTGGTTTATAATGTGGTAATGGGGAATGTCTAGAATTTTAGGTAACTTGGAAGTAACACGTCAAGGAATAACCATGACGTTCGACGACTAAGTCACCTATGTGATCAAACACTCATGGAATTGGCCAAACTCTAGGAAAACGAGCATCTCCTAGCTAAGTAGATGGCTCCTTATATAAACAATCTCAGGCTGAAAAAAGATATTTCGGTACAAGGGTTGAGATGGAAGTTCAAAACGCTACCTCAGCTCTGAAAATTGAGATGATACAGAAGATGTATGAAGCAAAAAAAGAGATGGAAGCGATGGATAAAAAGTTGTTAGAAGTGAAAAAGGAATCAAAAGGGAATAATGAAGTGACAGAGAGAAAATTATCGGAAGCAAAAATTGATATGGAAGAAATTACACTGAATAAAGTGAAGGAAGGAATATTAGAATATGTGGAGTCTTTGGAAACTAATATTGATGCAAATTTGAAATCAGAGCAGGTGAAATAATTGTCTAGCTAAAAAAGGCTTTTTTTTAGATGAAAATGTAGTTTCTCGTTATTATAATTTTCTTCCTCTTTTGCAATAGGTTCTTAATAACCCACTTGAAGATTTTCAACAACCACCATCACTTGTTCCAGGTGTTCACACAAGAAAGGTTAGAGAAAATTTTACTTAAATTTTGAATTTTATTTTAATCGTGTAAGTCCTAACATCTATATGGCCACAAGATCAAGTAATTCCTCTTTCTTGTTTAATATGGATTAATCACCAAACTGTTAATTGGGTGTCATGTACACACAAATAGTCTTAGTTGTCATCTTTTTCTTTTGGTACTTGTTGTTATTTTCAATTGTTAATAGCGAAATTATAAATTGTGTTAATTTATCATATTATTTTTAGTTTTCACTACAAAATATAAAATGCCTAATCGTACACACTCTAAACAGAAGCCTCGAAAACCTAACCAAACATCATAGTAAACCAAAAGGACCATCCATAGATGATGGAAATGACAAAATTTCGATCCGACATCAGAATCATCGGATGTTGAGAGAAGTCATGTTTTTCATGCATTAAGCCTCCAAAATTGAAAAATTTGCACAAGAGATCATACTCTAATGTATCATTTTATAATTTTTATTTATGATGTTTCTACGTTAATTTTGACCAACATGAACCTATGGATCTTACTCCTTATTCTCTTTCGTCCCTGCTTCTTATTGTTGCCTTCTTTTAATGACATCTCTCTCTTTTTCTCTTAGTTTGCCCTAAGATTTGTTGTCGATAGTTTTCCCTTTGTTTGTGCCCCCATTGTCTTGTATTTTTTGATCCTATTCTCTGTAATGACCAATTTCTTTGATACTTTTTCTGAGTACTATGAAAAGTATTAAGATTACCATGTTGATTATTCTTTTTACTGTGTCCCTGGATAGAAATCTTTCCATGATGGATGAGTTGATGTTATGATTTTCTTGTAAGATCTTAAAATGGGTTCTTACAAAAATGAATTTATTTTTCATTAAGTAGTTTCTGTTATCTACTTTTTCTGGGACTGCGAGTTTGTTTTGCGAATAGAATTACTTAAAAAGACATAAAAGGACAATCAAAAGAATCATATTCAAATATACTATGATAGATTATAACTCATATCCGATAAAAAGAAATCATTTGGCTGAAGCTATCTGAGTTTTGCAACGCTGTAATTTGGTTTTTTTGCTTTTTTAAACAAAGATTGATCCTGATCTAGTTGGATTTTGAGCTGAAGTTCTAGAATTTTATAATTGCGAATCTGCTAAGATAATCATTAAATTCTAGTATATTTTAATGATGTTTCTGTGTATTTATAAGGTTTTAGTGTTGATACAAATTTATGTAGTATTATTTGAGTCGCATTGGGTCATCTTCCTTCAACAATATTTCTGCAGTACGCTTGAAATTAGTACATTTTCCATTCAACCAAAATTCTCCATGAAAAATAACTAACTCTTTTTTGACTTAGATCTAGCTCCGACTAACACTTGAAATACAAAAAAGTTTACTCAAAAAAATAAGCTACCAACTATAATGCGGAAAACATGCAAGTAGGATATCTTATTAAATGATCTAAATGAGGCTTGCAGTTGTTGTGCCTTTGTCCTTCAATATGCACTTGAATACCTATTTCCTTCAGACTGTGTGTTGTGCTTCCCTTCTTGGAATTAAATCTCTGATTATTTCTTTCAATACAAATGTTGTATGTAATTGCAGCAAAATAGTATTCCAATATTCTAGCTCTTGGTCTACTATTCTTGACCCTGCTAATCATACATTGGACTTCATATTCCTAGTTGCCTACTTGTCTGTTATATCCTAACTAGTTCAACATTGCTTTCGAGATATATAAATAGTAAGGACAAGCATAAAATAGGTGATCAAGTTTCTCTATATGACCGTTATTGCATAGAATGCAGTTTACATCCACTAGTATACCCCAATTCAAGACTCTGTCTACAGTAGAAAGCTTCTTCTGTAATGTCATTCACATAATGAACTAGTATCTTTGCATCATACCCTTGACCTGAACCAAGTGTTTCAACTCAACTTAAGGATATTGAGGTCTAAGTGTCACATAATTGTTCTTGATGTTGGCTTCAGGCTTCTTCCTTTCTCCAGTAGGGCCAATATCATCTTTATACCATGTCCTTGCATCAAAAGATTTGTTCCCATTAAGTTTGCATCACAAATATAATACTCTTGTTGAGTTGAAGTCTGCCACTATATGATAGAAATTTGATGTCCAGCACTTCACCCTAGCTATCATTCTCTAAACTAGGGGTAGACATTGGTGAACTAACAACTTCGTGGTTGATAATGGTACTCCCAAATATTTAAAAGGTAGATCATCTTGCTCCATCGGCAATTTATATAAGATTTGGCTCTTAATTTCATTAGACATCACTTCAGAAAGTTTGTAGTCGTAAATAATTGCATAATCCCTTTAATTACCTCTTCTCCAATCATGTCCCAATGATTTTTACAAATTCAGCAATTAGTCCATAAATTCCAGGTGCTTTATCTACTTGTAACTCTTTCAAGGTAGACACAATATCCTCAAGCTTAATAGGTTTTATCAATTGTTGTTGTTCCAGTAATCGATAGGCTCCATCTCTAAATGAATTTGTTAGTTAATTTTTTCTTACAATTAAGAACAATCTGGATATCAATTTCTTGGAAGGGATGACATATCATTACTGTTCAATTATTTGTACTTTTTAACAAATGTGAGATCAGAGTTCAATTTTAGAATGACATAAAGAGAATATCTCTTAACTCTCGGGGTCATGATTTGAAGGGAAATTTTTCAAAGACAATACAAGAAGTAAGCTTTCATACGAATCCACATATAGAAGAAAGTAATTACATGTTTTAAAGCTTCACCTTAGACACCTATTTTCAGCTTGAAGATTAGAAATCTCTAAAAGTGATAAGATGTTTGATTCATTTCTCGTCTTGTACATTTTTCTTTTTCGAGCTTTGGGGTTTTTGATTTATTTCTTACCTTTCTTCATACAAATTAGTTTCTAAGTTGAAAATTGAAGTCCATACTACTTCCTAAGCTTAAAAAAAAGAAACAGATAAAAGTCTACGAAGTTTTAAATTGAAGTTTTATGTCCTATGAATATTGTTATAGATCTGTGGTTCCTTCCTTGGGCTAAACACTCCAAGCAATCATATATCTTCTTTCTTTATTTTCTTTGTGGATAAATTCACACACTTGTCTATTCAATGAAATTTTAATCTTGGTATTTCATAAAGTATCAAAATAATAAATTTTATATTTTGTTTATCAGGCCAACATGATCAAGAAGACTGAAACCACCGTAGTTAGCACAAACAAAAAGAAGTGGGTATGTTTGAAAAAACTACAATATCTTTCTTTTCTTTAAAAAGGAGGAAAATTTTTGTTTATAGTTACTTTTTTTTAGTACCTCTTAGGCAGCTTCATAGAATTAATGCGCAGCTTCATAGCATGTATTTGTTATGTCATTTGGAGGCCAAGTAGTAAGTAATGTAGTTCATCAGACAGAGCATCGTTCACATTGATTTTTGAGAGAACCCTTTTACCTTGTTGCCTCTTTTGTCTCTTATTACTCCTCGAACTCCTCCACACATAATTGTGGGATCAAAAGACCTGGAAACATTCAGTTTAAGGACCCTATTAGAAGGTTCCCATTTAATAAATTCTACAAACAATTAGCTTTTTGCATGAACTTTAAAAGGATTCGATAAATTGGTAATAACATAAAACAACTATCATATGGGACTGGTTAAACTCATGATCAATAAATTTTGAAGTTCGTTTAATTTTCTAGGTTATGGTTTTTCAGTTAATCTCAGTCTTCTAATGGAATGTAAGTAAGGATAGTTTCTGATGCCAGATTACTAATTATTACAGCACAAAAGCAGTGGCTCGTATGTTGCCTTGGGATGGTACTTCTTGCTTCAATAGTATGTTCGGTTTTGGGTCCACTGCACTGTGTGATTTCAAACATGAACTACTTTCCTTCACTAGTACAGTTGGATATTTGCTTGCTCTGTACATTTCCTATCATCTACAACTACAACTATTGATGTCTGACAAGTGACCGAAATTCTGCGTAAAAGTTCATCTCTGAATAGAAGTTCTACAAGAGTTGTTAATGTATGATATCATTTCCTTTCATTATGGTGATAAAATACTATTGCTTCAAAGGTGATTCTACTGCTTAAGTAAAACGTACCATCTTACTACCATGTTGTTAATGGTTTTAATGAAAGTTGAATTATTATTCTATAAACTTAAATTAGTTATTGGGGATCTAATTTCTATAATTCTATAGCTATAAAATTTCTTATGTGCATTTCTTTTGCAGAATTTTTAAGGAAATTGAGGTTAGTGTCGATCGCAACATGCTCGACTTTTGGGTTGACGATTTCACAAAGATTTATTGCAAATTTACTGGAGATTCTAATTCCATTTTAGTTAAGAGTTAATTAATTGGTTTTATGTTGAGATTATTACTTGAGATAGAAAAGATAATTTGTTTTGATATCATTTACTATTAGATAAAACATATTATATTGCTATTTCTTCTTTGATTATAATTTTAGAAAATATTTGATTTATATAATATTTCTTGCTTTTCATGAATAAGATAGTTTTGGATGCACAAATTGTTTGTATATATTTGTGTCTTTAGAAAAACTATATATAGTTTACCTAGAATGTTTAAGAAATTTGGCAGCGACATTAGAATATTAATATGACTTTACCAAAATATAAAATAATGTCAACAATTTTTATGACATTCAATAATAGCATTTTTTGATATTAACTAAAGTGTCCGAAATTTCAATTTGACATTTTATAAATGTCAGAAGTATCATGAAATTTGTTTTACCAACATTAAATCTAAATGTCATAAAGTTAAAGTGAAATTTCATAAATATCAAAAAAGTAAGTGTCATAGTGTCAGTATACTATTCATGAATAGTAAATGTCCTAATCATGAATAGTAAAGGTCAAGTA
>NC_028648.1:19748305-19751326 GCF_001406875.1 Solanum pennellii | reverse complement strand
CAGGTCCGTCACAAAGCTCAGAGACTTGATTTTAGTAAAAGTTCTGTGACGGCCCGTCATGCCTGAGACGGTCCGTCCTGCCATTTCGTCGCGAAGTTCAGAGAGTCGATTTCAGTACCCAATTTTCAGAATTCTAAGTGTTTTGGAACGAGACCCCCTCGACGGTCCGTCGTGCCCATGACGGTCCGTCGTGGGATCCGTCGTCTCAGCCAGTTTTTCCAGAAATAAAATCTGCTGCTCAAAACGACTAAACAGGTCGTTACATAATAATAATAATAATAAAACTAATAATAATAATAGTAATTATAATAATAGTAATAACAATAATATAATAATATCTTATCCTTCCTAAATGCTCTCAGCTCATGTTAGCATAACGTGAGCCGGACGGTGAAAATGGCGAGGGGAAGAGGTAGAGGACGAGGAAGAGGTCGGAAAATGCCAATTATGAATGATGGTAGCTCAGCAGAAGTTGATGTGGAAGCATTAGGGCTACAGGAGCAGGAACAAGTCCAAAAAGAGGAAGCAAGTATTGCAGCTGAGGTTGCTAGAAGCACCAAAGTAGTTAGAAAATTGATCTTAGATTCACTAAGAACTAATGAGGAAGTGTTTGGGAACTCAGATCTGGAAGGGATTGAAGAAGAAAGTAAAGCAGATGGCAGTGGAACAGTAACAAAGAACTCAGATGAGAAGCTAAATGAAGAAGAAGGAAACAGGAATACTGGTACTGAACAGGAACAAAAGAATGAGGCAAAGGAATCATGGGTTAATATGTTAAAGAACAATCGAGTAGCAAGCAACGGAATGCAACTAACCTATTTTCCACCACAGGTAGTTAATGGCCAAACAATGGTGCAATTGGAGGAGAAAGAGGTACAAGAAGAAGAACAGAAATGGAAGTGTGCTCTCATTGCATATGTGGTTGGAGAATGCCCTGGGTATAATAATATGAAGAGATATATAATGATGAACTGGTCAAGTGTGAGCAAACCTGAAGTTTTTCTTCATGAGGATGGATACTATTTAATCAAGTTTCAGAAGATTAGTGACATGAATGAGATTTTGTTCTCTGGCCCATACACTATCAACAATCGACCAATAATCCTGAAACAGTGGTGTCCTGAGTTTGATCTTGGAAGTGAATTCCTAACTGAGATTCCATTATGGGTGAACTTTCCAAAATTGCCTTTAAACTGTTGGGATGTGGGATCTTTGAGTAGGATTGCAAGTGCTATAGGGGTCCCTCTCTTTGCTGATGAATGTACCACTAAGCAAACTAGGATCTCATATGCTAGAATGCTTGTTGAAGTTGATGTTACTAAAGCTATACCTCAGAAGATAGCAGTAGTGGATCCAAATGGGAAGACATTTATGCAAGATGTAGTGTTAGAATGGAGGCCTCAATACTGTGATAGATGCAAGAAGATAGGGCATCTGTGTCAAGTGGAACCTGCAACAAAGGAAGAGATGCCAAAGAGAAGAAGGCCTTGGAAAAAAGTAACTCAAACCTGGCAATATAATGGCCTAATTTCACAAGAGCAAGAAAAGGTGGATGAACAAAGGCAAGAGATCAATCTTAGGCCACATGAAAATCAACAGGAGAAGGAACAGGAGATAGGAAAGAAGCTAGATCAGCAAACACCAATGAATGATAAGTAGGCTTATGTATATAGACAGCTGGACTTGAGTTTGGCTAATTTTCCTATGCTGAAAGCTATACCAACAAGGAATGGTTTTGAGAGCCTCATGCATAACAAAATGGCTTCACTATCTGTTGATTGAGGTGGAGCATCAAAGACTTGTTGATGAAGTGGTTTTTCTGGAATGTGAGGGGTATGAATAAAAGGTATATGCAGAAGGAGATTAAGCTGCTGTTACAAAAAAATAAAGTTACTTTAGCAGGGTTAATTGAAACAAGAGTTAAAGAGAAAAATATGAAAACAATTCTTAAAGGGATAGTTCCAGGGTGGAAAATGTTAAATAATTATACTGATAGTCTTAATGGAAGAATTTGGCTGGTTTGGGATGATAATTGGTATGAGATTAAGATGATTAATAGCTCAGCTCAATTCTTGCACTGTCAAGTTAATGAGAGAAGCAAAGATTATCAGTTTATAGTGACTGTGGTGTATGATTTTAATACAGTGGAACAGAGGAAAAGTTTATGGCAGGAAATGAAGACAATGTCAAAAGGTATTACTCAACCTTGGCTCATTGTTGGAGATTTTAATGCTATTCTTTCTACTAAGGATAGGATAGATGGAGGTCCTGTCACTGAGAATGAAATAAAAGATTTTGGTGATTGTGTGAGAGATATGGAGGTTACTGAATTGCAATGGAAAGGGAACTACTACACCTGGAATAACAAGCAGTGTGGGGAAGATAGAATATCAAGCAGACTTGATAGAGCATTTGGAAATGATGAATGGATGGATAAATGGGGACATGTTAATACTGAATATGGGAATCCAAGCATATCTGATCATAGCTCTATGATGATAGTCTTACAAAAAACTCAGCAACATGGGAAAGTCAGCTTTAAGTTCTTTAATGTATGGACTGAACATGAGAGTTTTATGGACAAGGTGGAGGAAGTATGGATAAAAGACTATGGGAATAATATAATGAAGCAAGTTTGGTGTAAATTGAAGGACCTTCAGCAAGTTCTAACTGTAACGACCTGTTTAGTCGTTTTGAGCAGCAGATTTTATTTCTGGAAAAACTGGCTGAGACGACGGAACCCACGACGGACCGTCATGGGCACGACGGACCGTCGAGGGGGTCTCGTTCCAAAAGACATAGACTTCTGAAATTTGGGTACTGAAATCGACTCTCTGAACTTGGCGACGGACCTGCAGGACGAACCGTCGTAGGCACGACGGACCGTTGCAGGTGTCTCGTTCCAGAACACTTAGACTTCTAAAATTTGGGTACTGGAATCGACTCTCTGAACTTGGTAACGGAATGGCAGGACGGACCGTCACAGGCACGACGGACCGTCGCAGGTGTCTCGTTCCAGAA
>NC_028648.1:19735482-19738862 GCF_001406875.1 Solanum pennellii | reverse complement strand
ATAGATGTTCTTGTGGTGATGACTTCCAGATTTTGGGGAATAATAGATGTTGAATTTTTAGAAGTTATTGAATTGTCTTTTTATTAATGAGTTTAAGTCTTCCGCATCGTATTTTGTTCATTATGGTTAAAATGTTAAGGTTTAGATTGGTTGGTTCGCTCACATAGGAGGGTAAGTGTGGGTGCCAGTCGCGGCTCGGTTTTGGGTCGTGACACTAACACAGTTGAATCAAAAAGAGTTTAAATATGTTGGGAAGCAGATTGAGATGGCTAGATTGGAGGTTGCAAAAGTCCAAGATCAACTAAAAGAGAAAGCTACTGATGAGCTAGTTGGGATGGAAAAAGAGTTACTAATCAAGCTTGAAAAATGGTCAATGATAGAAGAAAGTGCTTTGAGGCAGAAGGCAAGGATAAAATGGATTCAATTAGGGGATGCCAACAATAAGTTTTTCAGCTCAGTTATAAAGGAGAGAACACAAAAGAAACAAATAAGGAATATTATGTCTTTGAAGGGTAAGATGTTATATACTCAGCATGACATGCAGGATGAGTTTGTGAGTTTCTACAAGAGTCTTATGGGAACTTCAGCAGGCAAGCTACCAGCCATTAATGCTCAAGTGATGAGAAAAGGGCCTACACTAACAAAGCATCAGAGGATACATTTATGTGCTGAGGTAACAGAACAAGAGATTTATGAAGGTTTGAAGTCTATAGGGAATGACAAGGCACCAGGTATAGATGGCTATAATGCTTTCTTTTTTAAGCATACCTGGCAGATCATTAAAAAGGATGTCATTGAGGCTGTTCAGAGTTTCTTCATAACAGGAAAGTTGTACAAAGCATTTAACTGTACTCTAGTTTCTCTCATTCCAAAAGCTCAGAATCCCAAAACAGTGAAAGAATACAGACCAATAGCTTGTTGTACTGTGGTATATAAGATCATCTCCAAAGTACTAACTAATAGGCTGCATGGAGTGATTCAAAGTGTTATTTGTGATAGCCAGGCAGGATTTATCCCAGGAAGAAAGATTTCTGATAATATAGTGCTTGCTCATGAGTTGGTTAAAGCTTATACTAGGAAGCATATCTCTCCTAGATGCATGTTGAAGATTGATTTACAGAAGGCTTATGATTCAGTGGAATGGGCATTCTTGGAGCAAGTAATGTTTGGTTTAGGATTCCCTGAGATGTTTGTGCAATGGATAATGAAATGTGTCAAAACTGTGAACTATTCTATAATAGTTAATGGACAGATATCTCAAAGTTTTGAAGCAGCTTTGAGACAAGGAGATCCAATGTCTCCTTTTCTGTTTGCTATAGCTATGGAGTATCTTAGTAGGACACTTAAAGGTCTTAAGGATGATAAAACATTTAAGTATCATCCTAAGTGCTCTAAACTTGATGTCACTCATATATGTTTTGCAGATAACCTTTTATTGTTTGCTAGAGGTGATCTTGAGTCTGTTAAAGCCATCCAACTGTGTTTTTCTCATTTTTCTCAAGCTTCAGGATTACAAGCCAACCTCAATAAAACTTCAATATATTGTGGAGGTGTGCAGATAGAAGTGAGACAACATATTGCTCAACACTTAGGATACAACATGGAGGAACTGCCTTTTAAATACTTGGGAGTGCCATTGTCAGCCAAGAAAATTTCAGTGATGCAATGATATCCACTAATTGATAAAATAATGGCAAGAATCAACTCATGGACAGCTAGGAAACTATCTTATGCAGGGAGAGATCAACTGGTACAGACAGTACTTTTTGGTGTTCAATCTTATTGGGCACAATTATTCATCTTTCCAGCTAAGATAATCAAATTAATTGAGAGTTTGTGTAGAAGCTATCTATGGTAAGGAGTTGGACATGTTACTAAGAAAGCTCTAATAGCATGGGAGAGAGTTTGCAAGCCTAAAAGTGAAGGTGGTATGGGGCTGATAAACACGCAAGTGTGGAATAGAGCAGCAGTAGCTAAACTCTGTTGGGATCTAGCAAACAAAGAAGACAAGCTATGGATCAAATGGATACATGCTTATTACTTAAAAGGTCAGACTGAATGGCAGAAGAGAGATCAAGCAAGCTGGATGATCAGGAAAATTATGAATGCTAAACACATAGTTGATCAGATTCAACCAAGGCAGGGAAAAGGGGTGATCAAGCACATTTATGAGTATCTAAGAGGGGAGAAGATCAAGCCTGAATGGAGGTGTTTAATGTTTAAAAATGCAGCTAGACCAAAAGCTATCTTTACTCTATGGATCTTGTTGAATAGGAAGCTAGTAACAGTGGATAGGCTTGCTAAATTGGGCATGACACTTGATAGAGCTTGTGTATTGTGCAAAAGTGCATATGAGAGTATGGAGCATTTGTTCATCCAATGTCATTATGCTGGAGAAGTATGGGAGAGGCTTTTAAGGTGGATTGATATTCAAAGCAGCAGGCCAAAGACTTGGACACAGTTTATACAATGGTGTGTTCAAAATGGGAAAGAGAAGACTGTTAGAGCACAAATTTTAAAGGGGATACTTGCTGAAGGAGTTTATGGGCTGTGGAATGAAATAAATAAGAGAATTTTTGAAGACAAGAGTAGTTTGATAGATGAAGTAGTTAGGAAGATAGCCTATGTAACTATTGCTAGATCTTCAATTAGCATTAACAATGTTATTAAGCATAGGAAGATTTGAGTTATAGTTGATCGAGTAGTGTATTTGATTTTAAGCATAATGTGTTAGCTGCTTGGTTTGTAAAGTTTTGACTCGGCAATTAATAAAAAAATTAGTTACCAAAAAAGAAATAACAATAATAATATTAATAATAGTAATAATAATAAATAATAATAATAATAATAATAATAATAATACTAACAACAACAACAACAATAATAATAATAATAATAATAATAATAATAATAACAATAACAAGAATAATAATAATAATAATAAAAATACTAATACTAATACTAATACTAATGCTAATACTAACAACAACAATAATAATAATAATAATAATAATAATAATAATAATAATAATAATAACCACAACAACAACAACAACAATAATAATGATAATAATAATAATAATAATAATAATAATAATAATAAAACTAATAATAATAATAGTAATAACAATAATAATATTAATTATAGTAATAATAATAATGATAATAATAATAATAATAATAAATAATACTAATACTAATACTAATACTAAAAATAATAATAGTAATAATAATGATAATAATAATAATAATAATAATAATAATAATTATAATAACAATAACAATAACAACAACAACAACAACAACAACAACAACAACAACAATAATAATAATAATAATAACAATAATAATAATAAGAAGAATAAGAATAAGAATAATAA